>NW_022196225.1:0-202500 GCF_008641045.1 Pistacia vera | reverse complement strand
AAATTTTAATTGGACTAAATTTATCTACTACAAATATAAAGCTTTTATATATAAATATATATGTATGTATGTATAAGAAAATAAAAATAATTTTTGTAAATCAATTATAAAATCAATTCACTCTTTTCTATATGACTTTCGTAAGAGATAGATTTCTCTTTTCTTTACATGTAGAAATTAGGTAAATGATTTAAATCAGTTTACATCTTTTAGGTCCCTTCAAGCTGTAACATATTTTAGTGACAAACATTTGCATAAAGTTTAAAAGTAAATTCCCAGAGGTGAACGGACATTTGTGTTAGATAATATTTACTTGGTTGAACAGACACTCATGGTACAAGAGCAAATTTGTGTTAAACTAAGCAGGCATACTCTTTGATAACAGCAAATTGACAGAGAAAGAGAAATTTTGAAATAGAGATAGAATTATTGATATCCAAGTGACAAAAATATAATAACATTATTCACACTACAGTGAAAACTTAATCCACTAAAGTTCAGCTAGTGTGTGAATATCAAATGGGTGAGCATCCGAAGTAAGTATAGCAGTGAATGATCTTGCAGCTGAATATAAATTTGCAGCCTCAGATGGATGTGTTCCATCCCAAAACACGCGCAAAGATCTAGTAACACACGGCTTTGAAGAAGGAATACACGTTAAAACACCATTATGCATCTTCAAATTGGCAACTTCACAGCATGGACTATTGTTCACTAAGAATCCATCTACACCAGCGAGTAGAGATCCCAGTATCCCATAAGAATCAATGTAGATAAACTTTGCGTCTTTGAGATCGTTATTGAGATCATCAACTAGCGATTTAAGCCTGGAATTGAACAGCTGAATGTCTTTGGTTATGTAGTCTACACATAAAGATCCATTTGCGCCATACATCGCGACGCTGCCCGGTGAACATCCAATGGGGCCTAATCCGAATAGGGCTACTTTTCTTGCTCCATAATTGTACAAAGTCTTTAATTGTTGAGAATATTGTTGAGTGAGAGCAATCGCATATTGCTCTGGTGTGTATTGGCGACTTGTATCATAAAACTCAGGCAACAAGTAGTTGTTAATGTAATCGTTGCTGCCGATTCCAACTATGCAAATGCACTTGCTTAGGTGCTCTGAAGCCGATTCCTTATCTCCTAATATGCTTTCAATGCGCGAGACTATATTTTGATGATTTTCTAATTGCTTGTTCATGCTAATTACAGCTCCCTGTCAAATTAATTATAATCAAATTTGAGGAATATAGATATAACTGTAAATTGAAATTTTAACAAGAGTAGAATTGTTGACCCCCTGCTGTTAAACTAAATAAGTCCCACTTTTTAATATACTCCAGTTAAATAGGTTTTAAAATGTCTTTTTTTTTTTTTTTTTTTTTCCTGATAATTACCCATAAATTTTACAAATACCTTTTACTTAATTCCTTGTTTAAAACTACAGTTAAACTGGCCAATCACGAACTATCACTTCAAAGTTGTATAAAAAAATTATATAAAAAAGTTGTAAGTATAGTTTTATTATTTTTATATTTTAAAATCTCTTTTAGGACGCCACTTATTTTTAGACCTAAATAGGTATTTTCTTTATCCAATTTTCTAATTTTTTGAGATTTAAATCATCTCTTAATTTATTTAGTCAAGGTTTGTTAAAATTCATTGAAATATAAGATGGTGTGTGTGTACATATATATATGTATAAGTCTCCTAAACTTAAGATTTTGTCTTCTTAATTACTAAATAGATTTTCTGTATTTTATGTACTTCTTCCATCAACCATCAAATTTATATACATATTCTTAAAAGAACTTCAACCAATCCAAAAAATTCTACTAGTGTATATTACATATAAATTAAGTTTTATAATGGCACAGGCTTTGTCCAAACTTACCAGGGTATTTGTTGCAGTTTCCTCACGAATTCCAGCTCCTCCAGATGCATAATTTATACCTTTCAGAATGTCTTGATCACCTTTACTAGCTGCATGAGCTGGTATAAAATTTTCAAATCCTAGAAGTTGAGCTACAACAACAATAAATATGACTAAGTTAGTTGTTGGATAATAATTTGAGGGAAAAAAAAATGAACAAAAGTAATTTTAAACAGAGAAAATTACTATAAACCCACTAGTAAAACTATTCGAAGTTTCAAAAATAACAAAAACTATCCCTGCAACAAGCTTAGCAAAATTAATGATGTTTATTGTACATGATAAGGGGAATTTTCTTATTTCTAAAACTTTAGGGGGTTTATGGTAATCATCCCCGTTAAATATACAGAAGAAAATGCATGAAAAAAGAAGAATTGAACCTAAAATATCAGCGAGGTTTCGGCCATTGGTAAATCTTCCTGTTGGCCCTTGAGGAAAGTCAACACCATATGGCGGGTAGTTGGCTCTACCCTTGGTTGGAAGATTGTTATTATTTCCATTGTCGTATAACGAATCTCCGAAAATGAAGTAACAAGGAACTTTTTGAACGCAATGAACAACCCAAATAGTCGACAAGTTCAAAATCAACATCACTAGATGCCATTTTTTAGTCCCCCATGCCATTGAGAGGTTAAAGTTGATGTTGAAGAGATAAGGGGAAAAGGGTTGATCAAAGAGAAATGAGAAATTGAATTTGATAAAAATGAAATGAAATTGTTGTTATAAGAGATGAAGAATGAGTTTTGAGGAGGAAGAAAGAAAGAAAGGAGAATTAGAAATGGAGAACGTGAAGGATGTCCATGTGGATTAAATACTGTCATCCATTACAGGAAAAATAATATAGCACTCAATGGGTCGGTGAGAAGTGGGACTGCAACTTTCATTTTTACATTACTGCAGAATCGAGAAGAAGATTATAAAATAGATAAAAATTGTCTGGTTGGGTTTATAATATTTTAGACTTTTTAGTGGCTCACTCCTTCCACGAGGAGTTGAGGTGATCCCCTTTTTACGAATGAAAAAAAGGAGGAAATAAAAAGGGTCAAAATTTGACTAAACTTTTATTTTAAAAAGAATCAGGATGTCCGGTATTTGATATCTACTGAAGCTGTCACATTAGACTTTGATTGAATGCGAACGCGGAACAGCCAAACGCGTTGATATGAAGAAAAGAAAATAAAAATGGCCAATTTTGTTTATTTCTTATTACATAATCTTAACAAAAGATTAGTGTGTTCCCGTTGTGTTACAGGGAATTTTTGGAAAGGCCACGTGTCCCGTTATGAGGGCCAATGATCCGTTAATATCTTATTGCCCTTTCCCCGTTCGGTTACCTAGCAATTCCAGTAAACCTCCATATATATGTTTCATGAATAAATATGATGCTAGCTCCCATTCCGTTCAATTGTGTTCTTGAACATACATTTATCAGCGGAAATGACCATTTTAACTAGAGATGGGTGTGGGGTGGGGCAGGGCCGGGGATTCCACGAAACAATCCTTGGCCTCAAGGATTTTGTTTTGGTAAAATGGATAACTCCAGGCAAAAGACAACCAAAACTTAATATAAGTTGCTGGAAAAATTATTTAAAACAAATTCTGTATACTTTTCGATATTGTAGTGGCTTTATAAGATTGGATTACAATGGTATGTTGAGAAGATTGGACTGCGGTGGCTTGAATAGAAGAAGATTGGAAGACGTTGGCTTGAGAGGAAGATTGTTGAGTGGAAGATAGGACTTAAGCTTGAGCAAAAGATGATCGGACTATAGTTGCTTGAACGGGGCAATTTTTAACAATGAGTGCAAGGGTTTGAATGGGGCACTTGGCTTCTCTATTTTCCTCAAAAGAGTGACCTATTAATTAATCAATCTTATCAATGAGTTTTGTTAAACAAAATTTGGATTTCATTCATAAGTTTTTTTTGATCAGCTGCTAAAGTTTTCACTGACTGCTCAAGTTTCTGAATTCGGTGGTCCATGCCTAGGCTCTTATACCACTTGATACAGACGTCCTTAAAGAAGTTTTCTTTCCTAGACCTAATAGAGAAGAAAGCAATTCTTGCTCAATTGAGAGAGCTAGAACCCTCCAAAGTTCAAATATAACCTTTATGCAAATAATCATCATATTTATTCTAATAGAAATCTATGAAATATACAGCTAATTGAAGTCTGTCCATCTTTCTTGGAGGTGAGTTTCTTGCTTGTTTTATTTTAGTATCACATGTATTATTTTTTATTACATATATTTCTTTTTGGTCTTATTTTGGCTGGATGTTTTGCACTTTTATTTCATCTCTTGTAATCCAGTATAGTTGAAGGGTTTGAATAGACCCTTTATTGTGATTTCTTAGTTTCTATATCATTATTTTATATTGTTTGTTGTGTTTTTCTATGTGTGTCACCTTTCTCCTTTTGTTATTGATGATGACGTGCACTGTTTTAGCCACATCTAAGGAATGTGATTGAATACATGCTACAAGTCAACAAGGATGATGATGATGATGAAGTGGCTCTTGAAGCGTGTAAATTTTGGTAATCCTCTGCTTTACAAAAATAAATCTGAATGTCTTGACTAGTAGTTTAATAGTCATTATGTTGGCACACATGGAAAGTAAACATCAAGGCAATTCCTTGTCAATCATGTATGTATCCAGGTTTCTATGTTATATACAATAGGATGTTGGTGGGAATATGAAAATGCTACTTTAGTGTGCAATACTATTTCTGAAAAACATTTCATAATGATGTAGTGTAAATATGCCAAGAGCTGGTGTTAGTACTTGTTGAATTCTTGTGACATCAGTATCGTTATTCTCTTTTGTTGGATGATCTTGATTTTTGAATCTGATTGCAAATGGCTTGTATGTAATTGGTACGAATACAATGCTTAAATCTTTTTTTCTTTTTTTTTTTTTTTATAAAGAAAATTAGAGCTATGCTTAACACCAGTTTGTTACATTTATATTCCCTCTTTGATATTGCTTTTGCACTATTCCTTAATTTTTCATCTTTTTAATCCTCAGTTCTTCTTGAAGAAGCCTTTTTCTTTCCATAGGTGTTTATTTCTCTATTTACTCATGATTTAATCTGCATATTTGAATTATAATACATGTTGCGGTGCTAATTATAAATTATTCATATTTTCTTAGTTTCTCTCCACCCTCAAATGAGTGGTGAGTATTACTTTTGTGCACAAATTGTCCCACATAATGAAGAATTTTTATTTTCTGGGTCTGGCTACTCATTCGTTGACTCGGAATGTTGAGTTCATCAAAAGCAATACAATTTTGATGTTTGCATATTGTGGCTTTTCTTATCCCACTTTTAGATGATAAGTTTCCTCTAATACGGAGTATTTCTTGTTGGACACTTTCTCATTTTAGCAAATTTATTGTTCAGTTGCATTTTTTCAACTATTACTCCTAAGAATTTCTAATTTCCTCTAGTTGTATACATTGTCATTGTTAGTGACCTCTTTAAGATGAATAGTAAATTAAATTGGCAGTTCGTACAAGATCTTGGAATCATTGGTTCTAGAATATGTAAGATTCATAATAAGTGGATATTATTATCTGCAGCGAGGAAGAAAATGAGGAAATGGTGATTATTGATGGCTAAGGGAAACCAGATTATAGTTATATTGTTACCATGTTCAACCATAGGTAAATGGATGAAATGGATGGAAAAGAATGTATACTTGTCCTACATTAGTGTTGCAATTCCTGATGTCCAGATAGTAACTACTCTCAAGCAGTGGCGGATTTACTTAATGACGAGTGGGGACCACGGCCCCCACTCAAACTTTAAAAAACTTCAGATTGTATAAATATTTATATTTAGTTGTATTTTACCCCTTATAAGACTTTGACATTTTGCCCCCACAAATTTTTTTTGTTTATTTTTTGCCCCAATTGAGTGAAATTCCTGGATCCGCCACTGCTCTCAAGGGTTTATCTGTTATTCCTTAAGTCAATGGCATTCAGTGTTTGCTGAACATATATCATGTAGCTAAAACATTTTTCCTCAACGAAACTTTGGTTTGGGCGTTTGACTTACCACCCATGATGTGGGTGCAATAGCTTAGTTGTTTACTTTGAGTTTTTATAGAGGATAATGTTGTAAGCTTATCAAACATTCTTGTTGCAATTACTGATGTCTAGGAGACAATTTCATTAAAGGATGTATTTACTACTCCTTAAGTCAATTTTATTGGTGTTTCTTGAATTTCAAACATGTAGCTAATATCAGTTGAAGTAGTGTGCTAATGAAATTTTCTTTGCAGGGTTCATCAATGAGACTCCTCGTGACTACCATTGCAATCTAGGTCCAGATGGTCGGTGTGGCTGCGTACGGGTGCTGATGAGAGCCTTGAATTGTGTAAAGGAACTGTGTAATTTGTCGCTTCAAAGGAATACATGGTAAGTTAATAGGTTTTAGGTTTTAATTGTGACCTTTTTCCAATTGGTCATATGATTTTTCTCCTCTTATCATTTGGGACAGCTCCCTTTTTGTCGAGTCCTTGTTGTTTCCAATGTCTTTCAGGGCACCTATAGAAGGCACTTCCATACGTTACTTTCTAGACTTTTATGTATTTGTCCTCTTATTATTATTATTTTTTAACATGTATTCATCAATTTCTTCTATATCCTAATCTTCCTTTTTCTTCCCTTCTTTTGTACTAGAACTTATGAATCTTATTTGCTTTATTTATTTAGTGTGTTTATATATGGTCTAGTTAATTTGTGTAAGAGAATATAAAGAACAAATAGAATTTAGATCTAAAATTGTTTGGATTTCATCAATGGAGCACATATTGATCTTTTATTGGTGATAGAGTGTTCAACCTGAAAACTTTTCTCTTGTGATTTGTTTTACTTATGAGAAATATAGATTATGGTCTAGATTTGCTCGCAAGATTTTGTCACTAAAACTGCATCCTTTGGCTAATCTTTGCCTCCTGCTGTCTGAAGTGATTACTTAATTTTAGCCAAAAACCTTCGGGGTTTAATTATCAAGATACTTAATTTTAATATTTGAAAATAACTATTTTTTCTTTATTTGTAGAGTTTAGAATGTTGTTTTAGTTTAAATGATGTGGTTTTTTGAAATTTTGAGGTGGATTGCTGGTTTGCTATCTTTTCAAATATTTTTGTCACTACAACAAATTTTTAATTTAGGGACATATTCAGTTTCATCTCAAAATGGTCATTTTAAGGGACAAAATTGTAATTTCGTCACAAAATGCTTAACACTCAATTTCCACTTTTTGCCAACAATGCCATTTGGAGGCTAGGATGAAATAATATGGAGGGAAATTATCATGGGACAAAATGTATTATTTTTTGATGAAAATTTTTGTAGCTAAAAACCTTTTTTTTCTAGGACGAAATTTTTTGTCTCTAATTGTACAAAGTTTGAAAAACTTATTAGAGATGAAATATGATTTTGTCCTCAATTGTAAAAATTCATTTTTAGGGACTAAATTTATTATTTTTGGACGAAAAATTTTGTAGCTAAAAACCTTTTTTTGGGGGACGACATGTTTTTGTCTTTAATTGTACAAAAATTTGGAAGACTTATTAGGGACGAAATATAATTTTGTCCTACATTGTGAAAATACATTTTTACCGACGAAATTTGGAATTGCAACAAATTTTTAATTTAGGGACAAATTTGGTTTCGTCCCAACATTGTCATTTTAGGGGAAGAAATTGTAATTTCATCAAAAAATGTTTAGTGCTGTATTTGGAAACCCTGCCAATAATGCCATTTGGAGGGAATGATGAAATAATATGGAGGGAACTCATTTTAGGACGAAATTTATTATTTTGGGACAAAAAATTTTGTAGTTAAAAGCCTATTTTTTTCTGGGACGAAATTTTTTGTCTCTAATTGTACAAAATTTGGAAACTTATTAGGGACGAAATATGATTTTGTCCTCAATTGTGAAAAATGCATTTTTAGGGATGAAATTTGGAAAACTAATTAGGGAGGAAATATTATTAGTTTAAAAACACCCAATTCTTTTTCTATTTAATTTGAAACAAAACCTAGACTTGCTAGTTGGTGAATCTCGATGTCCTGCTTAGAAATTGATTGAAACCCAAGATAAAAAGTTGAAAATTAAGTGCAGGTGGCAAATGAGGATCGGCTGAAAATGGCAGGAAGGCGTGATAGGTACCTTTGAGGATCTCGACATGCTTTAACGGGTTGTCATTTTCCTCTCTCTTCAATTTCACTCTTTTCTTCACCCATTACCCAAAAAAAAAAAAAAAAAATGACCTACAGTAACACTTTTTGAAAATATGTTACTAATACGTATCTATGATACCATTTCTTGTGAAAATGTTATGAATGTAATTTTGATAAGTAACACTTCATATTTTTATAAGTCATTATCTATCAATTGTCGGATATGATTCATATTTTAAGATAACCTAAAACTATTTAAAACTTTCATCTAAACTCTTTTGGTATACACACCAAATCTAATGTTGCTTGTACCCAACAAAGAAATTGAAAGGATAAAACACCCAATGAGGAAATTGAAAGGGTAAATACCCCTATTTTTTCTTTCACAAATATTGTAATTTATACAAATCCTATAATATTGCACGTAAAACTTGTATATATGATGAATTTTTATAAATATATTGCCATTACCAATATCAACGTAACGTTTTCCTTTCTTCAAAATTCTTAAATCATAATCTAAAATCATGTATGGTTCGATAACATTATCAAGATTTATACCTACATGATAATGTTAAGGTTGTGTTTGGTTCAGAGTGATATAAGATTAATCCTGCAATCTTTGTTTAATTTTCAAGATTCCCTCATTTGGTTGTCAAGTAATAAAATATTACGTAATATTTTATTGCAAATAGTGTTTACTGTTGGTAATATTAGGGGTAATCAGATTACATTCCCAAGGGCTGTTAATATAAGATTATCAAGGTAATCTTAATTTTGACCCTATTTTGCCCTTAATCTTTTATAATTTCGGACACATTTGCCCTCATATGTCTACCAAATAACAGTTAGCCCAGATGTAACGCCCACATCAAGGTACGTAGCTTTATTTATGCCCTAATACCCTTAGTTGTATTTTTTTAAAGTTATCTTGAACAAGTGTGAAGAAAATTCCCTAAAATTTCATTAGGAGGAAAATGGTCTTTTCACTCATAATTAGTTGAAAAAGTGGGGAGTGAAAAGAGATAGAATAACATGGAGAAGTTAATAAAAATAAAGGCATTTTAGTAATTGACTAAGGGACATAGATGGAATTTCATAGAAAGTGCAAGGGTAAAATGGGAATCTAATATATATTATTTTATGATATTAAGAGTTGAAGAAGAGAAACCCTAGCCACTCTACCCTCCATTCAAGCCATTCTCTACCCAAATTCTCTCAAATTTCTTCATCAAATTTCCAAGGAAATTCATAGGATTTTGGCTAACTTTTGATAGATTTCCAATCCTAAGCATTCAAAGGTAAGATTCTTGCACCAAGAAGTGAGATTAAATTTTAAAGTTTTGAATTCTTATGGTTGTATATGCTTAGGGTTTGAGAAGGAGAGAATTCTACCAAAGAGAGAGTATAGTGTTGGAGTTGCTCAAATTCAAGGTAAGTAAACCTAATTTGAACCTTAATTTGAGCAAGACTTTGTTGAATGATTTTTTTTGCATCTTTGTATGTACTGATGTTATGAGACAATTATGGGCTGTTTTTTATGTTTATTGATGTATAAATTCTAGCCATGAGAAGTAGTGTATGGTTATGTGATGATTTGATGAAGTTGTGGAAGATTTTGTGTTGAGATTTTTGGAGTGTAGAGAAGTGATAAATTCAGCCAGGTTTGATACTCAATTTAGTGAGTTTTTGGCTCACAATTTGGTTGAATTAGAGAGTTGTGGAAGTGTAGCCAACATGGTAGTAGCATGTGCATATGAATTGTTTGATGAAAATCCTAAGAGAAAACATGTTACCATGGTTGCCCTGTCAAATCCGTGACCTTATGAGTGATTTTTGAGCATCTTACCCATCGAACTGGGTTGAGACCTAAACATAAAAGTTGTAGCCCTTTCTCTAAGCTTTAAAATGAGACCAAGATCATAGCAATCCGATGTGTATAGCTCGAGATATGCCTTCTTGAATATGACCTGCGTAGAATGACTACCTCAAAAGTACCTCCAATTTATTAGTTATTTTTAGTCTAATAATCTATGATTGATTTCAAGTATGGGAATGTTGTTGGTAGAGAATATTAGTTCCATAATGATATCTTTATATGCCATAATGCATTCTCACATCCTCACATTTGCATTTAGAAAGAATAGCAAAGAATGAGCATATTTCCATGCACATGCACATATATGAGAACATTAAAGAACAAAGAGAAAGAGAGTTTGGATGAATTGTAGAGAATTTCTTTTATGCATGTATATGCTTATTTATGAAGAATTGTTGATGGAATGGATATTGAATGATGGTTAGAATTTATCCATGAGAAGTAGTGTTTGTGTACTTGATGTTTGATGAAAGTTTGGATGAATTATGGAAGAATTGGAGTAGAATTTATGGAGTGTGAATCTTGGAAAGGTTTGACATTAATCTTGGTGTATTTTATTCCAAATTTGGGTGGCTTAGAAGAGAGGTAGAAATGTAGCCAAATTAGAGTTGATGTGTGCACATACATTGTTTGATGAAATGTCAAAGAGAAGTGCATACATACTCATAAGAGCATTAAAGAGCAATAATGAACATTAAAGTTAAAGAACAAATAGAAAGAAATGAGAAATATTAAAGAAGTTCAAATATGAAATTTTATCTAAAGAAGTGTAAAAAGATAAAAGAAAAGAAGGTTGTTGCGATGGGGAACCCGTGAGTGACAAAAAGAAGAATATTCCCACATGTACGGCCGCCTTTAGTGAGCAACTTAAGAAGAAAAAGAATTTGTACAGTCCGTAAGAGTACATAGGGATGAGGACTGTACCCAGAAGAATATTCCTACATGCATGCCACCTTTAGTGAGCAGCCCAAGAAGAAGAAGAATTTGTACAGTCTGTAAGAGTGCATGTAGATGAGGATTGTACTCACTCACATGGCCAGGGTTCCAAATCCATACCTCAACCGGTCCGATCACCAAAGAATAAGAAAGAAAATAAAATAAAAGAATAAGAAAGGAAAGAATAGAAAGGAGAATAAGAATAGAAAGAAGAGAATAAGAAAGAAAAGCAGAGAATAAGAAAGAAAAGAAGAGAAAAGAAAAAATAGAAAAAAAAAGAAAGAAAAGAAAGAATAGAAAAAGAAAGAAAGAATAGAAAGAAAAGAAAGAACAGAAAAAAAGAAATACAGAGAAAAGAAACAGAAAACAGAATAGAAAAACAAAAAAAAAAAAATGCACATTCTATGCATTTGTGCATTTGCATCATACCTATGCATGATACATGCCTATTATCATAGGTAGTGAGATTTTAAAAATATAGAAAGAACAGAGAAAGAACAGAGAAAGTATAGAGAAAGAGCAGAGAAAGAATAGAGAAAGAACAGAGAAAGAACAGAGAAAGAACATAGAAAGAACAGAGAAAGAATAGAGAAAGAACAGAAAAGAATAGAGAGGTGTGATGTAAGGAAAGAAATTCAGAATTTAAGCAACGGAGAGAGAAGAGTAGCATAGCGGGTTTACTTATTGAGCAATTAGTGCTCACCCCATTGTTTTCACTGTTTTTGCAGGTAATAGGTGAGATGCGGTCCCTTGGAATGTCACGTAGCGGAAGGGTTGGGCAACACTGTCGAGTTGATGTTTTGTGACTTTATTATATTTTATAAAGATTTGTATTTAAAGAAAAATTAGTTATGAGCCCATTATTTTATACTCATCTACATGTATATTTTCTTATATATATTTTGTAAGTTTTACTGTTATTTTCTGAGTATACTAGCTAGAGAGTGAGTATTACACTAGACCCCCAACATTTGAAAATATAGCTAAAACACCCTAGCCACAAAAAAATTTCAAAGTTAACAAAATACCCCAGCCACCGAAGATCATCGACGGCCGCTAGCCACCACTGTTGCCCGCCAGCGAAAGTCATCATATCGGGCCATAGATCTACCAAATCTGGCCGTGAAACACCATAGATCTGGCCTTCTCACAGCCAGATCTGTGGCCGTTAAACGACCATATTCACGGCTAGATCTAGCCCCTTTTTTGCCATGAATCTTTGATCCATGGCTGGATTAGGCCTTACTGGCGCACGACCAGCCAAATCTGATTGGTTGTGCGCTATTACTGTGGCTTCCGACGGTGGTGGCTGGCTGCCGGCAGTGGCTTGGGGTGGTGGGGTGATTTTTCTACAAATTAAAGGTTTATATGACTAGGGTGCAAAATTTCAAATATAGGGGTTAAAAGAAATAATTTAAAAAATAATATTATATTATTATTTAAAAATGAGGTCAATTTAGTAATCTATATAACATAACCACTAATTTATTCTCCCAACTAAACATATTATTATAACATACTTACCAATTTATTTTAACCAACCAAACACATTGATCAAAAGATTCCCTGGTAATCTATCTTTCTAGTAGTATAACATTCTCCTGTAATACAATATTCCCTAAACCAAACGCACCCTAAGTAATATTATTCACAAAAATGGTCACAAGAAGTTTTGAAATTATTGTTTTGATTGGCTAAAATTGTGTATAATTAATTAACCCAAGTTACTAAATTAAAATCTCAATCAAAACCCACAAATCCAATTAATTAATTAATTATAACCCACAAACAGGACTACAAATAAACATAAACCCTTTTGTGTATATGTATTTATATATTCTCTCTCTCAATCTACCCCTTCTAGTTTTACATAGAGTTGAGCATTTGGGACCAGATCCAAAAACCCGGCCCAAAAACCTAATCCTAGGATTGGTCCTAGCAGGCTTGGTCCCAAAACCTAGATTTGTCATTTTTTCCACACCACTCAATGCTACATTATAAATATCCTCTAAATTTTTCATTTTTTCCACACCACTCAATATTTCATTCTCTCAATCTCTATACTCGCTACTCTAAATCTCCAATCAAATTCTCATTCAATTTATATTTATATTTATAATTTTTTTATATTTTTCAATTTTTTTTATATTTTTCAATATCGTCTCTTATTTATATTATTATTTACTCTTTTCATTTTAATTATTTATTATTTCATCATAAATTCATAATGAATTCCCGAAATAATGCATTCGGAGGATCATTCCCAAATAAGTTTTACGTTCCATCCACTGAAGAAATGGAAGGGTTTGATCCGTTTTCACCCTTTCCTTTAGAGGTAGCAACTACAATTCAACAACCACATTCGACCGGGACGAGGTGCATCCAAACATAAGCGAGCTGCGACTCAATGGGCACAGGCATGGGCATGGCCCAATCCCCCCAACCGTAAAAAAAGACCGTGTCCAATGTATGACGACACTTCACTTAATCAAAACGGCCAAAGACAAATGAGGAGGGAGAAGAATCGTGTGGGGTATGTAATTTCCGCGGAACCATTGTTGGTGCTAAGAAGGGGACTTCGACGATGCAACGACACTTGGAGAAGAAACACCCCCAAATAATGCAGCTATCCGGTACATCTTCAACTGAATCAGGCAGACAAATTCAAACTCAACTTAATTTTAATCGACAATCCTCAACTCTCTCAACATGGCAATACAATGCATATGTTGCACGAGAGATAATAACAAGATTCATAGTTGCTATGGACTCTCCCATTTGTTTATCTAAAAATCCTTATTTTATTCACATAATTAAAACTGCATTTTGTCTAGCATATACCCCTGTTAGTAGAAGTACAAGTAGAAGAGATATACTAAAACTTTATAACAAAATAAATAATAAACTTAAAAACCAATATCAAAATTTTAAAAATATATCTATTGCACTTACATCAGACATATGAGCTTGTAGATCAAAAACAGATTTTTTAATTGTCACAGTATATTTCCTAGATCATAGTTGGGGTTTACAACAAAAATTGATGGGTTTTAAATCATTATATGAAAAACATAGTGCTAACACTATTGATTTTACAATTCTTGAAGTTTTGCAAAAATATGTAGTAATTGATAAAGTTGTAGCATTAACGCTTGATAATGCAGTTGTTAACACCGCGATAATTTCTTTATTTGAAAAGAGATTGGATTCGCATGGTGAAGGCAAATTTTTTCACCAGAGATGTGCTTGCCACATCATCAATTTGATTGTTAAGCAGGTTTAGATGCTATACATTCGAAGATAAAGAGGGTGTGAGCAGCTATCAGATTTATCGTCGGCTGTAGTAACAAAAGATGGCAAGAGTACGTCAAATATTATAGGCAAGAGGATCCACCGGTTCGACCTTTGAAGTTATTTATGGACATGCTTATCTGTTGTAACTCCACCTACTTGATGTTGGGAAAAGCTTTGCCAACCGCATGACAAATTACAGATTTCGTCAACTGGAAGAACCATCCAGAGGAAGTTGTTAGCTATGATGATTGGGTGGTTTGTGAACCTTTTTATTAATTTCTTAAAATTTTTATGATTCCACTAATACATTAAGTAGTATTTATTATCCGACTACTAATTTAGCATTAGATATTTTACTTTAAATTTCTAAAACTTTTGCTAAATATAGATATAATGACGTTTTAATGGAAATTTTTTTAAAGATGGAAGAAAAATACGAGAAATATTGGTTAGATATTCCATTCTTATATGGATTAGGTCTTGTTGTAGATTCTAAGTTTAAATTACATTAAGTTAAATGTATAGTTACTGAGATAGACCATCATTTAGGACATGATTATACGTATAAATTTGATTGACTTTAAGCAAAAATTGGAAAGCCTTTTTTCTTGATATCAGAATAGGTACAATGAAAGTGGAAGTGGAATGTCTAAGACCCTGATGAAGACTGTTAGAGTAGATGCTCTAGAGTCAATCAATTATTGTAGAATTGACTCTTTGTAATAATGTTCATTAATCAATAAAAGACATTTTATTCTATATCGCGTAAATCATTATTACTGCAATATGTTTTGATATATGTCCTTAGAATGGTAGAACCGTGATAAGGGTATCAAGTGTTTCAAATCTTGATAGTGAGAACCCTATGAGCACAAATGGTGACCATTCCAGAAACATCCGTAGCCCTAGTATTATTATGAAGTAAGGGCATAGATAATACGGTAAGGCTATCATAGTATTGAACGACCTTGTCGAAAGGCAGTGACTGATCTCACTTGTCAAGGTTATTTGGTGACAACCTAGTGCAACACATGGGTGCTTGCTGTAGGCGGATATACCGCAGCAAGTTCACTAGACTAACTCACCAAAGGATTCCATATGGATGGTAACCCTAGTGTTTATGGAAAAAATCCTCTAACGAATGGTGGTACATGTGATCCTTAGACTTGAGATCACTGGAGCGCCTTGTGCACCGATTCGTGCAGTTTGACACTAGCCTAACGTAGTTCTATTCAAAGCTGTCAATACAGTGGCGATTGGCTACATCAAGGAGTGTATCAAGACTATGGTGAATCCTCCCGGGTACGAGAGAAGTTATCTCACGGCGCAATTCAGTATATGGCAATGACACTAAAACTGTGGCCACAGTGGGATTGAGTTGTTGCTCTATCCGGTTTATAATACATGTCATTGGTCCAGAAACTGAATACATAATATCGAGAGTAACCGGAGGTTGACACTATTTCTATGCCTTCGTCTCGTCGAGATACAGTATGATGAAAGGATCGAATTGTACGGTAACCATATCATTGACAGGTAGCTACTTTGCTGAATCCGAATCTATCGGGTGGCCATGATGCCTTGCAAAGAGCCAATCTTGGTCTGTATATTAGTGAGACGATTAATTGGTGTTAATTGCGATACTATACACTGCCGGTATGATGAGGAGCTTATAGGTCACACACATAGAAGATAATTTAAGAGCCAAGAAGAAAGAAGGGCGTTTTCGTCTTTTTGGGCGAAAGGGTATTTTGGTAATTTCACAATGCAATTAAATTTGCTGGGGTCGTAGCCTTTATTTAATTTGTTAGAAAAATTAAATAAGTGAAATTATGTTTAAATGTGTGTTCGCACATATTTAATTAAATCATCATTATTGTTAAATGTTAATTAAATATTAATTGATTTTTTTAATTGAGATAATGATGAATTAAATTAAAATATCTAATTGGGAGTGTTTGGCAACATGGGGTGTTTGGGTTGGAGCCCAAGCCCATTCCATGTGGGAATAGGGCAACTTAGTTTGCCTATAAAAGAGAATGTGTGTGTGAAATTAAAGTAGTGATTTTTATTAGTTCATTTGATTAAAAGAAAAAAACACACAATACAAAAACACTCTCTCCCACGCCACTTTCACTTTTTGAAAGAAAATAAATCTTTTTTTTTCTTCTTGATTTCTTAAGGCCAAGGAGGATCTAGCAAATCCCTCCTTGGTTCCTTGTGATTGTCTTCGTGTGGACTTCTTGGGTTCGATCCTACACTTGGATCGGTAGCAAACACGTTCAGAGACAATATTGGTGGAGCCTCCAACGTGGGTATGAATCTAAACTTTAGATTTATTTTCTGTAGATTCTTGTTATATACATAAACTGTAATTTCTGTGCCCTGATTTTGGGTTTTAAGGAACGATCCATGGTTATAAAAAACTTTTGTTTTCTGCTGCGCATCCGGATCGTTTCCTAACAAAGACCTCCATCAAGGATCAAGCATGTGGAAGTATATGGAACATGGGAGAAGTAATAGCTCCAGCTCGTACATACATGGACCAAATGAGCTGAATTGCTACCTACAAATGGACATGTCCTATATGACGAAGAAGGAGAAACGTGAGATGAATGTGCTTCAATAGTGGAATCAACATCAAAGTCGATTTCCCATTGTAGCTCAAATGGCATGTGACATTTTATTTGTGCCGGTTTCTACAATTGCATCCGAGTCAGCATTTTCAACGAGTGGTCGGATTGTTGAAGACAGAAGATGCTTTTTAACCGATGAGATGATTGAAGCGATAACGTGTTTATGGGATTGGACTCATACAGAGAGAAGACTACAACCTTAGCCTGAAGATCCCGAACTCTTTAGGAACACAGATTTTAATGATTTAAATATTGTTGACGATGAAGATGAATAATTTAATTAAAAAAAATTATTTAATTGTTTATTTGTGAAGCGTGAACGTGTAATTGTGTGAATATTACATTTATGTTAAAATTAACCATTAATTTATTTACTATTTTATTATTTTTAAAATTACTTAAACTTTTAAAAACTTACTAATCTACCCCTAAAACTTACATAAACCCCCTTACAAAATTTCATTTAACTCCAAAATATAAAAAAAAAATAGGGAGGGAAAATGAAATTTTGCAGGCCCATAGGATCAGTCCTATGGGCCCGGGACCAGTCTGGGTCCTAAAATAGCTCATGGGCCTAGGATTGGTCCTAGGCCCATGAGCGACCAGTTTGGGTCCCAAATGGCCCCAGGCCCAGCCCCACTTGGGACCGATCCTTGACCAGCTCTAGACTTTTACACGAACAAATTGTTTCCTACTTTCTCTTTCCTATCTTTTCTCTTCGGGGTTCCTTTCAAAATTATGTTTTTTTAACCCGATTTTGTCAATTCAAACCCCCAAACAAAAACCCAAATTGAGCGTTTTTAAGACCTTTTCTTTTAATATTCTTTTCATTTGACTCTTCTTCTTGTTCTCTTCAATCCCCGCAAACCCATTTTTGTTATACAAGTGTTTGTGGAGGGAGTACCGCACCCGATAACAACAGTAATGTTCTATGCTATAAAAAATAAATCAGTAAGGATATGGAATAGTATTGCATAGGGGTGTTCAAAAGAACCGATTGGAACCGGAACCGGCGGGTCCCCTGAGTTTGATTCCGGTTCTTACCCAAAACTAATCGTTAATGGGTAGATTCCGGTTCCAAATTTTTGGAACCGTTAAGTGTACGGTTCCGGTTCTAGTTCCTATAGTTAGGAACCGAAACCAGAACCAGGAACCAGGAACCGAGACTAATATAAAATAAAATTAAAGATTATGGGGGTTAATAAAAACTTTTGTAGAAAAAGTAATGTGAATACATTTATATTTATATTTCATAACATTTAAAGTAAGTTGTTTTGACTTTTGAGAATCTACCTTTACAAAGTAATGGAGTTTGTAATTTT
The DNA here is from genome assembly GCF_008641045.1 of Pistacia vera. Lineage (NCBI taxonomy): Eukaryota > Viridiplantae > Streptophyta > Magnoliopsida > Sapindales > Anacardiaceae > Pistacia > Pistacia vera. Next base: position 184,303 of record NW_022196225.1, on the reverse strand, counting down.
GAATTTATAATTTGTAATTTTATTTTTGTTAACAAGTGCCAGGTGGGGGGTATTTGTAAGTTTTTAAGGGTTTTTTTGTCATTTTAAAAAATTTTGGGAGTCATTGAATTTTACAAGGTACCCAAAACCGGAATCATTGTTACAGGTTTCGATTATGGGTACCTAGGAACCGGAACCATCGGTTCTGGTTCTGGTTCTGGTTTCAAATTTCAAGGACCCGTCGGTTCCGGTTCCGGTTCCGATTTCGGTTCCTTCAAAAAATGCAGGATACTCGAAACCGAACACCCCTAGTTTATCCTACTAAAGAATTTTTTGTCTTTTCTAATCTTTTATTGACATTTGTTACAATATTTGTTTATTATTATTGTTATCATTTATCTTCTTGGCTTGGTTACATTCATAATCTATAATTGAAATATGCTCTTAATTTAATTAACTATAATTAATTTTGCAGAGAGAAAGTAATGCACAATTTATAAGGTGGTCCGCTGGAAGTTTTCAGCTACAGATAGGGGATGAAGCTTTTGATGTAACAAAGCAAGACATACAAAATGAAGAGAATCATCTCTTTGTGTGACATGATGAACAGGTTATTAGTTTTTTAATAACTAGATCTAGCAGTTTGTTAATAACGTTATGATCCCATAGATCAAAACCTCAGGGATGAAATCGTAACTTTATCAAGTTTGAGAATAGNTGAGCATTGTTTTAGTGCTCACCCCGTTGTTTTCCTATGTTTTGCAGGATCCAGGTGAGGATGCAGTCGGATGGATGTCGACACGCGAGGGGAAGCGGTTACACTGTCCACCATGTTTTAATAGTTTTTGTACACATTATAAGTTTGTGTAAAAATGTATATGTTTGTAAAGAATATATATACATATTTAATAAAAAGAAAATTTTGGGCCCAATTTCTTTACATTATTTCATTTATATTTTATTATGAGATTTTGAGTAGTAGTGGCTATTACAAATATCCAAATTTGGAGTGTTGCACTTGGACTTGAGCATGTTAGAAAGATGGGACTTTTATTGAGATGCTTGGTTCAAGCATTTAGTAATTTGTTAAAGTTTTGGGACAGGGTAACTCTTGAATTTAGTTTTAATTTTATGACGTCGTATGGATTGTTCCTTTTTTTCTTTTTCTTTTTTTTAATGGATTTAAGTTTATATGATGTTATCAAGTTAGAGATCTGGATATCAAGGTTAGCTAGTGGTTAATGTTGGAGTATGGTTCGATATATGGGTTGTGGAGAGTTGCATAATTATTTGGTATGAGTTCTAAGTCTAATTTACTCGTTGTTGTGTGAAGATCGGTTTTACTAGTTTACATTCCAAAAAGTTGAATTGGTAGTAGGGTAGATCAGCTGGGGGGAATATAAACTTGTCAAAGGTAGTGGCGGGTTAAGGAAATTGGACCCAATGGGATTGCCCTCATGCTAGAATTTTCGGTGAGCTAATTAACTTTTTCCTTTATTTATTATTAACATTCTTTTAACTCATTCCTACGTAACAATACATCGAAGCATCCATTTAGGATTTTTGGAAATTGAGAATTTCATCCTCATTATCATATTAAACTTGTCAAAGGCTGTGGTGTGTTAAGGAAATTGGACCCTGGAATTTTCGGTGAACTAATGAACTTTTTCCTTTATTCATCATTAACATTCTTTTAACTCATTCATATGTAACAATACATCGAAGCATCCATTTATTATTTCTCGAAATTGAAAATTTCATCCTCATTATCACGTTAATTGCACAACTATAAATAGACAAAGTGTTATGATAATAGCATCTTTTTTTTTCATTGAATGTAATCTTTGTTTGTCTTAGATTTCTTTTTCTGTTCTAACTCTAGAAAATCACTATTGAGTAATTTTGCGATCAGAGGTTATGAATGAAGAACAAATATCAAATCTACCCTCCTTCTAGCGCCAAACTATTAATGCTTGATTTTGACACCAACGACTCGCACGTGCAAAGTGCTAAGCTGTTCTTAGAAATTATACGTGAATGATCAATCATGAAATTCGGAAGAAGGATCAGAAGGAGAATAGAGATGAGTCAGCAGAAGCTCTTATAGAAAGAGGGCGGAGTCAAAATCAGAGTCGTAAGAAGGAGAGAAGAGGAAGATCTCATTCAAAGGGAAAACTCAATAGGGATCAATGTGCCTTTTGTCGTGAGAATGGGCATTGGAAGAAAGATTGTCCGAAGTTGCAAAAGAAAGAGGGTAAAGCTACTTTCGATGCATGCGTTGTTGAGCATGAAGAGGATGAGTCAGATTTCTATCTAGTTAGCCTACCATCCACCTCTGGATCAAATGAGTGGATTATGGATTCAGGTAGTACCTATCATATGTGTCCTCACCAGGACTAGTTCTTTAATTTTGAAGAACGTGATAGAGTTGTTTATATGGGCAATGATGATGCTTGTAAAACAACTGGGATAGGTTCAATTCGGTTGAAGAATCATGATGGCTTGACTAGAACTCTGACAGATGTTCGGTATGTACCGAAGTTGAAAAAGAATCTCATCTCTTTGGGAGCCTTGAAATCTAAAGGCTTTACGGTGAATATGCGAGATGGAATTCTAAAAGTTTCTTCAGGCACTCTTGTGGTAATGAAAGGCACAAGGAGAAATAACTTGTATTACTATAATGGTAGTACAGTTATTGGAACGACAACTACAATCGTACAGGAGGATGTAGATTCAGAAACGCTTAAACTGTGGTATATGTGTGTGGAGCATACTCGGCAGCAGGTGGTATTCCTACTACTTATAAAGAAGTAGTTAGGAGTTCAAATTGTGAATCATGGAAACCGGCCATGAATGATGAAATGCGATCCCTATATAAGAAGACGATTGGGTGCAAATGGGTGTATGCAAAGAAGAAGGGATTTCCTAATAGAGAAGATGTTCGGCACAAGGTTAGGTTGGTTGTAAAGGGATACGCTCAAATGGAAGGATTTGATTACAATAAAGTGTTTTCTCCTGTGGTAAAGTATTCTTCCATTTTAATTTTGCTAACCTTGGTGGCACAGTTTGATTTTGAACTAGTTCAATTGGATGTGAAAATCGCGTTTTCACATGGTAGTTTGGAAGAGGAAATCTACAAGACTCAGCCAGATGATCATAAGGTTGTTGGAAAGAAAAATTGGGTTTGCAGATTGAAGAAATCGTTATATAGTTTGAAGCAGTCACCAAGACAGTGGTACAAGCGATTTGATCAATGTATGATGGGCCATGGGTACACAAGGCCTGATATTTCACAAGCAGTTAGTGTGGTGAGCATGCATATGCATGTTCCTGGTAAAGGACATTTGCAAGTTGTGAAATGGTTTCTATAGTATATTTTATGTATTATAGATATTGGTTTAGTTTTTGTGTGGGATTATATTGAGAATGGGAAAATGACTTCCCAGAAGATTGGAACTGAAGATAATCCACAAACATGTTGACTTCAGTAGTGACAAAGGTCAAGTTCATTTATTGTTTAAACTTGATCAACATCCTACGAGCTTGACTGTGTTTTTTGGCGCATTTGAAGGTGTTGCAAAATTTGACAGAAGAATACAAAACTTTGAAGGTTTGGTAATTCACCAAGGTGGAGATTTGTTGGAAAAATGGCTCATTTAGCAAATCACATGAGGGTAAAAGTGATAATGGAAAAAGGTTTAGGGACTTATATGTAATAGGCCAAAATGCTAGTTTGTCCCACATTGCTTGGGAATGAAAAGTGGAAAACTTTTAGGGCTTATATATAAGGACTTAAATCATTGTTATTTGTATCCCAAGTTGTAATTCTATTATAATTCTTTTGTTTAGGGTTCTTTCTTTAAGGACCCTTTAGTTTGCAAGTTTTATTGTATCTCTCCTTTGTTTTGGGTATTTGTTGTATTGCCCAAAAGATTGTAATATTGTTTGGAGATAGTGGAGTTTTCTTTTGTAGCGCCCGAGGACGTAGGTTTTAATACCGAACCTCGTTAATTCCTGGTATTCTTTATTTTTGCATTTAATTTTGACATTTAGTATATGCTTATTACTTGTTATTATTATATTCATAACAAGCATTAATTTATGTTTCTGTTGCATAACACTCTTTGCATGACAGATTTTAGCAAACGATGAGATATCAAATAGGTAAGCTATACCCTCGGTTCTTTATCCACTAATTTTTTCCTTCATTATGATAATACAATCTTTAGCGCTTCGAATTGAAAAATTCAGCTGTTTTATCGTTTATATGTGAGTAACTTGGCAGATACCGAAGGTGCTATTTCTTGTAGCTTACATTTTTTCTATATCTCTCTCCTATAGTATGCATCCTCAGGGGAGCCTAGTCAGATATCTTACAGTTGAAATCAAATACCCTTCATAACAACCTTGCATGGGAAGGGTAGGGTATGATATATCGTTAAAAGAATATATGCTAGTGTTATAACATGTCTATGATGTCCTTGTACATTCCTAATCTTTTCTAATATATTTTTTGAAGCATTCTATTGCTTTTTTTTTTTTTTTTTTTTTTTTTTTTTTTTGTTTTGGTAGTGGATGGGAGCTCTACATTGGGGAAAGAACTCCAATGGACAGCTTGGTCTTGGAAAAAGTAACAACTAAACCTCAACGTAATGTTATATGTTTCTCTGTTTGCTGTCATTTTATATTTTTCTGTCGAGAATGTTTTACTTACTGTAGCATTAGTTTTCTAGAAAGTGAAGAAATGACATTCTAACTTATTCTCAAATTGATGCTAATGGTACTGGATACGATATGCAGAAGCGGCAAAAGTAGTTCCTGCTCTGACAAAAATAGAGTTGCTGTTACTGGTTGGAACTGAAAAGACAGATTCTATGTTTGATGCTAGTTAGTTGCTGATTTTGTTAATTAAAAAATGCTAGGGTGTAAACTTTGTTTGGCCTTGATTGTTTATATTTTGATCTAGATGAAGGAGAGGTTTTAAGTTGGGGAGGAGAAGGGTCCGGAAGACTTGGTCAGGGCCACGAATCAAGCATTTTAGGGTTCTTAAGCAGCTCCAGGTTCATTTGTTGATTTTATAATCTTTAAGTGAAAAAGAAAATTTTTCGTTTATTTTTATTTGCAAAATTAGAACTTTTCACAATTCCACTGCTTGAAAATCTGACAATCTGTTTCTCTTAATTAAAGTACATACAATATCTTGTCAATTGGTGATGTTGAAGTTCTACTTCTATAATTTGTCACACATGTTGCGGTTGATTTGTAACATTTTGGAATGAGTATGTGGATAACACCAGTAAAAGTTGTATGATGTGATAGCAAGATTGGTCAACAAATTCTTTTATTCATGAATTGTGTAGGACTAGTGTTTTGTTCGGATACAAATAAAGAATCCTTTTTTTAAATCTACTTCTGAGTTTTCTTATTTATTGTTACATTTACTAAGGTAAGTTAGTAAAAATTTGGAAAGAACAATGAACTGTAGCTATGATATCAACTTAATGCAACCATAGACATGAACGACTTGAAGTTTCACTTCACATCTATTATGTAACTTTATTATGTTTAAGGTTAATGGAATCTTCAGTCTCCAAGAAATTTCTAAGGGTGGAAGTTTTATTTTTTGAATGAGATATAGCTACTAGGTGGAATATTTCGTCTTCCTAGAGAAAGCGTTTTACTTCATTTGTCTTCTCTACTTATTACCTCCGCGGATGGACAAGACCCTTTGTTCCCTTTTAGTTATGAATTAATAGATACTTTTTGCACAGTGAATACACACCAAGACTTATCAAGGAATTTGATGAGAACCTGACCTGCAATTTATCAAATAACACCACAATCTAACCACAGTTCCAATCAAATCCACAACCAAAACAAGGAATCTCTATATTAATAGCAGCAAAACAGTACATCCGAATACTACACCCAGACCATGTTCACTCAACTATCCACAAATGAGAATCCAGCAAATTAAGCTAACTATAAAATGAGAAAACAAAATGATAAGACTGAACCTCCCTTCCCAACTCTTAATCAACTTTTCTCCCTCCCTCTCCTTTTTCTCCTCTCCCTTTTTATTCCCTCCTGGCACCTAAGTTTACTCCTAACAGAATTTCTCCTCTCCCCAATCCCATCAGGCCACCTGTCTCTTCATAACAAATTCTTCTAACCTCTTATATATGGCAATTATTCCCCTGCTTTTTACCACACTTCTTCCTATGGTAGACCTTTCCCTTTGGTTGCTCATCATTACCCTCCCCAAGGAGAACCACCTTGTCCTCAAGGTGGAAAGAAGGAAATTGGGTGAGAATAGTTTCAAAATCCTCTCAAGTGTTTTCAAAGAGAGGTAGACCTTGCCATTGAATCAGCACGTCCCACTGTCCATTGAGGAGTTTCCTTTTCTGGAGAACAGCATCAGGTTCAAGTTGTAGAATGAGGTCTTCATTGAGGCCTGCTGGTAGAGGTTGACTATTGGGGATAGGAAAAGTAGCTTTTTTCAGTTGCGAAACATGAAAAACATCATGAATTCGTGCTGAAGATGGTAGTGCCAGCCTATATGCGACTGCCCCAATTTTGTCCGGGATGACAAATGGACCATAAAACCGTGGATTGAGCTTCTCATTATATCGACGGGCTAGGGACCTTAATCTTTATGGCTGTAACTTTAAATATACAGATTCTCCTACCTCAAATGTAACTTCTCGGCGATGGTTGTCCGCAAAAGTCTTCATGCGGTGTTGGGCCTTGAAAAGATGGTCTTTTAACTCTTCAAGAACACGGTTGCACTACTAGAATTGCTGGTCAACTTCGTCGACCAAGGAAGTGTGGTCTGAATAACGCAACACTGTTGGGGCATCACAGCCATAGAGGGCCTTAAAGGGACACATTCCTGTGGAGCGATTATAAGTAGTGTTGAACCAGAATTCTGCCCATGGAACCCATTTTGGCCATGACTGTAACAGCTGCTTTCTACTCATATACTCAGAAAATACATATAATAAAATACATGTATTATAATATAAATAGATGGGCTCAAATTTTTCTTTTATTAAATATACATATACTTTACACAAATATAAAGTATTATATATACAAAAGCTCTCAAAAACAGGGTGGACAGTGTAACTATTTCTCTTCGCTTGCCGACGCCCATCCGACTGCATCCTCACCTAGAACCTGCAACCACAAAGGAAAATGACAGGGTGAGCACAAAAAAGCTCAGTAAGTAAATCCTCTACTAATTTATCTCCGTAACTCTTTCTCTTAATTCTTTTCCTTACAATATTCTCTCGTTCTCTCTGTTTCTCTTCCACATAGCTCTTTTTCTATCAACTGTTTCTTAAATGTCACGGCCTCATCTTACTGGAGGCACGGTTGGAACTCGCTCCACTCTTCGTGACTTATACTTTTCTCTGTTTGTTCTTTCTCATTTGAATGTCACGGCCTCATCTCACCGGAGGCACGGTCGGGAACTCAAGCCCGCTCTGCGTGACTTTTACTCACTCATATGTCACGGCCCCGTCTTACCGGAGACACGGCCGGAAGATCACAAAGCTCCCACTACTCGTGACCTTTTCTCATCTCTGTTTTCTTTCTGTTTCTGTTTCTGTTACTCATACTCTTCTCTATAAGTTCTCTGATGTATGTCACGACCTCTTCTGACCAGAGGCACGGCTGGGGAATCACAAAGCACCCACTCTTCGTGACTTACTCATTTTCTTTACCGATCGGATTTGGTCATGCATGGATTCGGAACCCTTGGCCATGTGAATGTATTCTCTCTCTCTCTCTAAATGTCACGACCACTTCTGCACCAATGGCATGGCTGGAACCTCACGTTCCACTCTTCGTGACGGTCATGGCCTCTTTTGATCGGAGGCACGGCTGGGGATCACAAAGCACCCACTCTCGTGACTTTACTCATCACTCACGGGTTTCCCGTCGCACAACTTACTCTATTCTCTTCTCTACCTCTTAGGGTAGCTTGTGCACAAGGTCTCTACTCTTTCTCTAACTACTCATCATAGTGTAGCTTAACTTTTAGAGTAATTCACTACTCTTTCTCAACTTTTTCTCAAGTTCTTTCTCAATGCACAATTAATGCATATGGATGGTTCATGCTCATTAATGCACTTAGGAAATGCCAATATGCAATGTTGAATTAATTAAGGTTCATAACTCATTCTTATGCTTCTCTTAGGCATTTCATCAAACAACTCAAGTGCATATACAAACTCTACTATAACAATAGCTCTATTTCTTTCTCTAACCATCCAAAATGGGAGAAACTCCCTCACAAAGCTACAATTCCTATCAAGGAAAAACACTTCTAAAAAGGTTCACTCAAACCTTCCAAACTCCATCTCAAACTACATCCTCTCATCACATTTTAACACTTCTCTTAAATGAAGTGTAATCAATCACACCATGGATAAATACTCATAACATCTCAACTCAATTTCTCAACAAGCTTAATACATACAAACATAAAGAAATCTCTACTCAAATGATTTCTTAAACTTTAGCTTGAGTTGGATTTTACTTACTTGTGTTGGAGTGATTCCACTAGCACTTCTCTTTACCTTTGATAACATGCCTATTCTCTACAATTTTTACCAACCATGCTATAAGACTTCACTTCATATAAAGGTAAAATTAACATCTAAAGCAAGAATCCTTACCTTAGGATGTTTTAGAATAACTTCCCACTTCAAACTACTCAAAAAGCCCTCTTGAATCCTTGAAAGATTAAAGAAAAACTTGAGAGGAATGGAGAATGAAGGAGGCGGTGGAAGAAGAATGAATGAAGGGTTCACTAAGCTTCAACCCTTTTTAACTCAAAATATCCTCATTCATTCCCATAATGCCCTTGCTCTTTCTTGGAAATTCTACCTATATCCTTTGATTCATTACAATCACACCCCCATACTAACATATTCTCCATGAAATTTCCTTACATTTTACTCCACACTTTTCCTACTAATTAGGGGTAGAATGGTCATTTAACCCTTATGGAAAAAATATCTAGAAATCTCAATACACATTTTAGTCGGCTCGTCGCTGCGGCGAAGAAACTTCCGTCGCCCCGGCGAAGAAATACAAAGCCTACACCGCCTTACTCAAGGCCAATGTCGCCGCGGCGAAGACTGCAAATCTGAAATTCCTCAAATCTCAACCAATTTCAAGGCAAACACTCAACCAACTCAATATACAAACTCAATTAAAGCTGGATCAATAAACATTTAAGCAAAACAGCAAATCTTAAGTGCGTACCTCAAGTGGGGCGTTACCATGACCGAGGTTGGCCATTGACTAAACATCTGAGGTATGTCTCCAAACAATGGTTTACTACCTCTGTCTGACCATTTGTCTGTGGGTGGTATGCAGAAGTCCTGTGTAATTAGGTCCCTGATTGTTTAAACAGTTTGCTCCAAAAGTTGCTCATGAAGACCCTATCCCGATCTGAGACAATGGTATGGGGAAACCAATGCAGGCGAACCACCTCTTTGATAAACAAGTCAGCGACCACCTTGGCTGTGTAGGGATGTTTGAGGGTTAAAAAATGACTGTATTTAGTCAAACGATCCACTACGACCAAAATTGTATCAACCCCATTTGCTTTCGGAAGCCCCATGATGAAATCCATAGATACATCTTCCCACACTTGGTTAGGAATCGGCAGTGGCTGACGCAAACTCGCAGGACTCATGCCGTCATATTTATTTTGTTGGCAAACAGGGTAAGCGGCCACAAATTCTTTGATATCATGCTTCATTCCTTCCCAAAATACCACGTTTGTTAGTCGCTTATATGTTCGAAAGAATCCCGAATGGCCCTCGATGGGCGATGCATGAAATTCTTGTAAAATTTTCTGGATGTGAGGTCCAGATTTAGGCAGTACCAATTTGTTATGGTACAGTAGGTGGCGGCCCAGTAATCTAAAAGGAGAATGACTATTGGGGTCTATTAGGAGCTACTGCATTATTCCACGTAACTTATCATCACCCTGAATGGCATCTTCCAAACCGTCCAGTCTCGAAAAGTAACCCATGGAAATAGCATGAAGTTCTCCCGTGTCTGGAATCCGAGAAAGGGCATCTGTTGCCTTGTTCTGAGCGCCTGGTTTATACTGAATGATGAAGTCTAACCCCAACAATTTGATAACCTATTTTTGTTGATTTTCACTCAATAATTTCTGCTCAGTGAGGAAGTGAAGACTACGCTGGTCCATCCGAATAACAAAACATCTGCCCAACAAATAATGACGCCACTTTTGCACAGCCAGCACTATCGCCATTAATTCCTTTTCATAAACTGACTTCAACTTGGATCGGACGTCCCTCTTGCATCAGCGCAGCTCCTAATCCACTTTCGGAAGCATCGGTCTCAAGGACAAATTCCTGTGTAAAGTTAGGCATCCGGAGAACAAGAACACTAGTCATGAGTCGTTTTTACTCCTCAAAAGCCTCTTGAGCTGTTGTATTCCACACAAATGAATCTTTCTTTAATAGGGCAATGAGTGGCAAGGCAATTTTTCCATAATCTCGAACAAATCGACAATAGTACCTCGTCAATCCCAAAAACCCTCTGAGTGCCCTGATGTCTCTCGGTTGCAGCCATTTGATAATGCTCTCAATCTTTGAAGGATCAACCGACACACCGTAAGCTGAGACCACATGCCCTAAATATTCCAACTGTGACTGCCCAAATTTACATTTTTTTTTATTTAACACCAATTGATTGTCTAAAAGGACCTGTAGAGTAATGCTGAGGTGCTTCACATGGTCGCTGATCTCCTTACTATATATTAGTATATCATCAAAGAAAACCAGCAGAAATTTTCGTAAATAAGGCTTGAAGACGTCATTCATCATTAATTGGAAAGTAGTCGGTGCATTGGTGAGGCCGAAAGGCATTACCACAAACTCATAGTGCCCTTCATGTGTCCAGAAGGCAGTTTTGTGTGTGTCATCTAGTTTCACTAGGATTTGGTGATAACGGGATTTCAAATCAAGCTTAGAAAACACTGTCGTGCCTTCTAATTCATCAAATAATTCATCAATGGCTGGAATCGAAAACTTGTCCAAAACGGTCAACTGGTTAACTGCCCTATAATCCACACAGAATCTCCACCCCCCATCCTTCTTGTTTACCAACAAAACTGGGCTCGAGAATGGGCTGATACTAGGCTTTATAATTCCCGAAGCCAGCATTTCCTTGACGAGATGTTCTATTTCGTTCTTCTGATAGTAAGGGTACCTATACGGTCGCAGGTTTGGTGGTTGAGCCCCTGGCACTAACTGAATGGCATGGTCTCTGTACCTAGCAGGTGGTAACCTCGAAAGTGGCTCAAAAACTCGACTAAAGGTCCGTAACACCTCCATCAACCGATCATCCAAAGCCCCACTGTCATCACACTATTTTTGAATCTGACCAAACTCTATCAAACACCCCTGTCCCTCACTCTACAATGCCTTGATCATAGCCTTGAGCGAAACCATGGTTTTATTCAGAGATGGGTCCCCACTCAGACATACAATCTGATCTCCCAGTTTAAACCTCATGGTCTGCTTCCTCCAATCTGTGGTTGTCTCCCCTAACGTTTCCAGCCATGCAATCCCTAGAACAACATCCGCACTGCTCATATCAAACGGGAAAAAATTCTGAATAATCGTCACTCCTTGTAACTCCATGCAAACATTTCTACATTCTCCCTCACATCTCACGCTATATCCATCCCCTACTCTGACCCCAAAAGACTGAGTTCCCACCATGGAAATCCCCAAGCATTCAACCACCTTTGAACTAATAAAATTGTGGGAAGCCCCACTATCAATCAACACAATCAGTTCCTTACCTTGGATTCTTCCTTGAGTTTCATTGTTTTGGGGCTATGAATCCCCACCACCGAGCTAAGAGAAAGCTCAACTTGTTCCTGTCGTTGCTCCATTTCAGATTCGACAGACTTCCAACCACCAATCGGGTATGGATCATCTTCCTCTTCATCCACTAAAATAATTTGAAATTGCTTCTCCCCACATTTGTGCCCAAACGAAAACTTACCATCACATCTGAAGCAAAGACCTTTCTCTTTTTTCTTTTGGATCTTCGCGTCTGTCATTCGTCGAAATGGGAAGTCTCTTCGCTGGAAGTTTGGTCGTTCAGAGGGGCGAAAAGATGACGGGGTTGTGGTCGCGACTGGAGAAGTGCGTCGACGAGCCTTGTACTGAGGTTTCCGACGATCGTCGAATGAAATGGGAGGATTGGTGTGATTTTAGGGATTCAGATGCGTTAGGAAATTTGGGGTTTAGGTTACTCTCAAATCTGGTCAAATTGGGGCTATCCAATCGGGTCGTGGGTCTGGATCCATGGTTGTTGGACCCATTTGAAAGTCCAGGCCCTATAACGCATGTGGGTTTAATTGTTCCCATTTGGGCCTCCTCTATTGCTTGATTTCTCTCCTCAATTCGTTCGGTTAGGTCTATTATTTGAATTAATGTTGTGGGTTGAGCTAAACGAACTTCAGCTCTCACTTCAACTTTCAGCCCATTGATAAATGCTGCTTGTAGTATCTCTTCCTTCTTCCCTACTAGAAGTGCCGTGACAGCTTTAAATTGACGCCGAAACTCCATAACTGAACCAGTCTGCTTCATGGCCATTAATGACTCATATGGGTTGAGCTCTTGCGACCCACTAAATCTTTGAAGTAGTGCCAGCTTAAACATGGCCCATGAATTCGCCGAAGCTCTGGATTCCATCCACTGGAACCAGTTAATGGCTTCACCCTCCATACAGACAGCTGTTGCCGTCAATTTTCCTTCCTCAGTTATTCCATTGAGGTGGAAGTAGCGCTCTACTCTAAAAATCCATCCGTAAGGATCTTCGCCAAAAAATATCGGCATCTCCAACTTTCTTCCAGTCATTTCACTACGGGTTTGGTTACGGTTGCCAGACTCGCTTGCTCCATTTGGATTTTCTTCCTGCTGAGATCGAACATTTTCCGATGAACGCATCTCAGTTCTACCTACTTCTTCCTCATCTTTTCTTCGCACCCATGACTGTATTTCAACCAAACATTCTCGAATGGTACCCATCTCAACGCCTAACTTCGTAACTTCTCTCTCCACGTTATCCACTCTAGAATCCATTCTTGTCAAGCCCATAACCCAGAACTCAGGGCTCTAATACCACTTGATGAGAACCTGACTTGCAATTTATCAAATAACACCACAATCTAACCACAGTTCCAATCAAATCCACAACCAAAACAAGGAATCTCTATATTAATAGCAGCAAAACAGTACATCCGAATACTACACCCAGACCATGTTCACTCAACAATCCACAAATGAGAATCCAGCAAATTAAGCTAACTATAAAAAGAGAAAACAAAATGATAAGGCTGAACCTCCCTTCCCAACTCTTAATCACTACGGGTTTGGTTACTGTTGCCAGACCCGCTTGCTCCATTTGGATTTTCTTCCTGCTGAGATCGAACATTTTTTGAGGAATGCATCTCAGTACTACCTGCTTCTTCCTCATCCTTTCTTCGCACCCGTGACTGTATCTCAACCAAACATTCTCGAATGGTACCCATCTCAACGCCTAACTTCGTAACTTCTCTCTCCACGTTATCCATTCTAGAATCCATTCTTGTCAAGACCATAACCCAGAACTCAGGGCTCTAATACCACTTGATGAGAACCTGGCCTGCAATTTATCAAATAACACCACAATCTAACCACAGTTCCAATCAAATCCACAATCAAAACAAGGAATCTCTATATTAATAGCAGCAAAACAGCACATCCGAATACTACACCTAGACCATGTTCACTCAACAATCCACAAATGAGAATCCAGCAAATTAAGCTAACTATAAAAATAGAAAACAAAACAAAATGATAAGACTGAACCTCCCTTCCCAACTCTTAATCAACTTTTCTCCCACCCTCTCCCTTTTCTCCTCTCCCTCTTTATTCCCTCCTGGCACCTAAGTTTACTCCTAACAGAATTTCTCCTCTCTCCAATCCCATCAGGCCACCTGTCCCTTCATAATAAATTCTTCTAACCTCCTATATATGGCAATTATTCCCCTGCTTCTTACCACACTTCTTCCTACGGTAGACCTTTCCCTTTGGTTGCTGATCAGAATTTGAGAAAGTCAGGTATTTTATTTGTGTTGATTCAACTGGTGATTGATGTTGTCAGCACTGAAATGAATGTGTCATTTTCTCTTAACATTATGGCCTTTTGACCTCATCGCTAGGTCAAAAATGCAGCTACTGGGCTTCTGCATTTGGCGTGCATTGATGGTATTTGATCAACTTTTCTTGTGCCTAATCTTCTCCATGATGTCTCTTATCTGACTAAGGTTAAACAATATCTGAAATTCCAGAAAAGGGCTATGTCTTTATTTTTGGTGAGAGAGCAGCAGATAAGTTGGTGAGTTCTAGAATTTGTAATTTGATAGGTTTTGGCAACCACAGTTCAGGTCATTTGTGTAGGCTCTTCTTGTAGCATTTATTTACTCGTCAAATGATAATATTATTAATGAAATGAATGTAGGCCTTTCAAGGCAGAAAAAATGTAACAACACCATCCATGATTAACAAGCTACCATATTCAGATGAAGTTGCATGTGGTGGTTATCACACGGGTGTTGTATTTTTACCCCCATTTATTTTTATTATTTTTAATCTAGGCTTACAATTTCTTAAGTTACTAATGTTATCATGGTTATGATTGTATAGAGAAGCTTCAAGAGCTTATGAAATATGGATTATGTGATTAGTTTTTATTCCATATTGATGATATATTTAAGTGCAATGTACTGCGTCATATGACGTCCAAACTGTTTATTTTGCACCATCTCATTTACAAGAGTTTTGCCCTTGTGATGTGTTTCTTGTTCTTATTAAATATGTGCAACATTACCTACCCCCTAGCTGCAGTGAGGATCAAATTTTGTTTGCTGAATTAAAATATATATTATAATTGGAGATGCTCCTTTTTCCGCATGTGCTTTGGTAAGTGAGCATTTATAGTTAATAAAGACTTTGTAATTTTATTTTTTTAGGAAAATTTTCCATTTATCATAGTGATTTTAGCTGTTTTGGTTTTTATTGTTGAAAATTTACAGGAACTAAAATAATCCAAAAGAATGAAGAGAAAATTTGAGGTTTTGGTTTTCTTTCTCGTGTTATGATTGACTGATTTAGGGGCATTGCTAAATTAAGGTGTGAAGTTATAATTGTTACGTTTTGATATATTATAGTTTGAAATTTAATTGAGCTAGGAACAGGGTTGATTATAATATTTTGTCATCCATTCAACTAAATTTACTTATTTTAATGTTAGCAGTTAGAAATTTAAATTAGCTAGAATTAATTTGATTCTGAGATAAAGTTTTGCAATGTGCAATATCCCTGGGGTTGATTCCTTCCAAACAATTGTATTTAGTAATTATGTGTATCATAGGAGTAAATTGAGATTTATTTTATTTAATCAGGGTTAGTAATGTAATACTTAATCATTTATAAATAAGGATTGTATTTGTTTTTCTTTTTGATGAGCACATGTGAAAATTAATTGTTTTATTTTATTTTTTGTAATTATGATGTAATATTAAAATTCCTATAGGTCAGTGGACTTGACTTCGCCTAGAACTTAAGTCAAGCCAAGTCATAACGGTTAAGATATATAAAAGACCCATATAGATTTCCTCCCCATCCTAACGGTAAATTATATCGATTTTCTCCTCCTTTATTTATTTTAAAGTTCTTTCATATGTTAGAGGGATTTTCTGATAATATCTAAACCCTAGACCATTGGATTTTTCACATGATTTCTTGCTGGATTGTTCATCATGTGATTTGCACAAGAAGAAATTGCAAGTCTGTTAACAGTGTAGTTTTTTTTTTTTTTTCTTTACTCTCAAGAATCGGTTTCTTGAGGGAGAAACGAGTTTAACATCTCATGTAGACAAAGAGAATGATGTTTGTGTAAATGAGTATTTTCTATATTCAAATTCGCACTTCTTAAAGTAAAGATACTGTTGTTTATTGTATATGTTGTCATGAGATTTTCTGTCCTATTTTTTTGTCCTGTATGGTGGAGTCCTGCCAACTTGGCCTTGAGCTCATGTGGAAAGAAGGAATCTAATTGAAATGCTTGGTTCAAGGTTTACTACATTGTTCAAGAAATACTGGTTAATGCTAATTGGTGGTGTATGGTCTGATGTATTACTTCTACTTGGAGCAAGTTTTAAGTTTAATTTGCTTCTGTTCAGGTGTGTCATAATGGGGTTCGCAGTTTCAGTGTGGAAGTAAGTAAAAATTCTGCACAGCTCACTATCTTTCTTTTTATTTTATTTTTTATTATACTTCTCCAATTTCTTAATGAGCTAAGCCTGAGTTTTATTTTTTTCAGGAACTTTCAAAGTTCTTGACAAATATGGATAACCTTGCACCCAACTTGATTGATCTTTGATGATTATTTGTTTTCAATGGTTTATTACTCATGTTCTGTGCTAATAATTAACTATGCTTTAATTGAAGCTTTGAATGATTTTAACATTTCCACTTTTATAATTTTTGTCATCTTTGTAATCACGTGTTAGTAATATGTACCCAGGTCAAACACTTAATCAATAATTTTGCCAGGTCCCACTTTATCATAGCTCAGTTCTTTTTGATTTATTTCTATGTGAATAATAGTATAATGGTGAACATTTTGTTATTACTATGGCATACAGTTGTTGAACTAATTTTTGTATATTTAGTTGCTATGAAAGCTTAAAGGGTATGTCAGTTTGATATATAGGTTTCTATCCATGAAGAATGTCTTCTATGCTTGATATTAGTATATATTGGATGGTTGAGTAAATAATCTTTGAATTTTTTGGTTGCCTAAAGAATTCCTATTCTTGATCCATCTCAACAAATCTGTCTCTCTCCCCTGTCCTGTGCCTTCCTCATTTTCCCTTTAATCTTTTATTTGTTAGTCAAATTACTAATGCATTCAATTGTGGTGTTTACTTTTTTCCTACTCAATTGTATATTTTAGGATCTTGGGACGAGACAGATTATTGGTAGGGGTCGTGTATCAGGTGGCCTGTATATGCTCGATGATGTCCCTACTCCTGTCTCTCAACCTGTTGCGTGTACCAGTGATTCATCTCTACCCATATTACATGGTCGCCTTGGTCATCCTCTCGTTCCCATTTCGAAATGGTTGTGTCCTAGTGTAGGGTCAACATCACACCTTGAGTGTGAGGCGTGTCAGTTTGGAAAACACTATAGAGTGTCCTATAGTTTTAGGATAAACAAAAGAGCCACAACCCCTTTTGATGTTATGCACTCTGATGTTTGGGGTCCTTGTCCTGTGTTGTCTAAGTCTGGATATCGATACTTTGTTATTTTTGTGGATGATTTTTCACGTGTAACTTGGTTGTATTTTATGAAAAATCGCTATGAATTATTCTCCATATTTTGTACCTTTTATGTTGAAATACAAAATCAATTTACTTCATCTATTAAAATTCTCAGAAGTGATAATGCCAAAGAATATTTTTCTGCTCCTTTCTGCTGCTTTTTGTCTACTAGGGGTATAATTCATCAATCACTATGTGTTTATACATCTCAGCAAAATGGAGTTGCTAAACGCAAAAATCGTCATTTATTAGAAGTTGCTCGTACTATCCTTTTTCACATGAAAAACTCTACAGAATTTTGGGTAGATGTTATCTCTACAGCATGTTACTTGATTAATTGCATACATTCTTCTGTTTTGGGTGGTCAAATCCCGTTCTCCATCATTTTTCCATCGCAGCCTTTATTCTCTCTTCCTCTTAAAGTGTTTGAGTGCACGTGCTTTGTTCAAGATGTTAGACCTCATGTATCCAAATTTGAACCTAGGTCCGTCAAGTGCATATTCTTGGGTTATTCTCGATATCAGAAGGGTTATTGTTGTTTTTCTCCTGTCCTAGGTAAGTATCTTATCTTAGCTGATGTTTCCTTTTTTGAAACCACTCCATATGTTGAGTCCTCTATTTCATCTACTTCTCTTGAAGCACCCTTTGATGATCTTCTTGTTTACAACATTACTCATTATAGTCCTCTACCATCTCATCTTCCTATCACCCAGGTATACTCTCGCAGGGTTCACCATCACCATGAGACACCTGCAGCAACATCTGATCCACTGCCTCTATCGACTACCTTGCCCTCGGATCCGGTTCCTCCTTCCTCTGACCATGATCATGATCTTCCCATCACTCTTCGTAAAGGTAAGCGCTCTTGTACCTATCTTATCTCCTCATATGTTTCCTATCACGCTTTTGTCTTCACCTTCCAAGTATTTTATTGCCTCTTTAGACTCTGTGTCTGTTCCCAACTCTGTGTCTAAAGCAATTACTCATGATGGGCGACGAAGGGTTATGGAAGAGGAGATGTTGACTCTAGAACATAATGATACATGGGTTCTAATGGAGTTGCCTGAAAATAAAAGGCTATTAGGTGCAAATGGGTTTTCACAGTGAAGGCTAATCCTGATGGGACTGTGGCTTGGTTGAAAGCTCGGTTGGTTACTAAGGGTTATGCCCAGACGTATGGTATTGATATATTTTGAGACATTCTCCCCAGTGGTTAAAATGATCTCTGTCCGACTATTCATCTCTCTTGTAGTTTCATATTGTTGGCCTCTTCACCAACTTGATGTAAAAAATGTATTTTTACATGGTGAACTTCTTGAAGAGGTTTACATGGAGCAACCTCTAGGGGGTTTGTTGCTCAGGGGGAGTCAGGAAAGGTATGCAAACTGAGGAAATCTTTATATGGTTTAAAGCAATCTCCACGGGTTTGGTTTGGGAGGTTTAGCGAAGTGATGACTCGGTTTGGTTTACATAGGAGTGCTTATGATAATTCTGTCTTTTATAAGTAATATATTTCTGGCATCATTCTTTTGGTTGTTTATGTTGATGACATTGTAATCATTGGCAGTGATGATGTTGGCATTCAGAGTTTGAAAAACTTTTTGGCTTCCAAATTTCACACAAAAGATTTGGGCACTTTAAGGTATTTTCTGGGAGTCGGAGAATTCTTATATGATTGTGCAGGCGGAATATGTGGTAATATTTAGTCCACACTTTTTCTTATCCTTCTTCATATTCATCATGATGTCAGATCAAATTATCCGAGTCATCTGGTGCAAAGTTGTGTAGCTATAGTGAGTTATTTGTTCAGCTTATTTATTTTCATTTTTACTATTTAACACCTCTTGACCCTCCGTTTTTGCTATTTCCTTGGCTTGTAGCTACATCTTATTTCTTTGTAGACTAATCCATGTAGGTCAGTGTTTGCAATTTCATTTTTTGCATCTCATCTGGAAGGAATTGGTGAAATACTATATCTTTTTGGTAAATTCGGTATTGATTGATAAGATCTCTGTTACGGTGAGACTGGTTCCCAAAGATGAAGAAAGTTGTCCAATTATGACTTGTATGTTATCAAGCTATTTTTTTCTCAACTGGGGCATGTCCTCATATTATGATACGAATTCAATACGTTATAATTGTGAGAGTTGTAAAATTGCAATTCCTATTAATTTTCTTTTTTAACTTTCATATTATATACTACTAAAGCTTGTTGTTCCACAAAGTTGTAGGAATTTATATCTTGGTAGTATGGTAGCTCTTGGTTATATGCATTAGAATGGTAAATGTTTCCGTAATCTTTGAACGTGTCCCAGTATTATACTTTTTTTTTTTAATCTCCATTGTCCACAAACAGAATTAAGTTATAAAACAAATTTCTATTGTGTAAATATTTGTGGCTCAAAAGGTGCTAACTACGGTGTCATGTTTGGTTTGTGAATTAGAAATGTATGGAATTTTCGTATTATGAATGAAAATCAATGGAATGAAGTATTATGAATGAATAGAATAGGATTACATTGTTTGGTTGTGAAAAATTTTGAAAGAATAAAAAAAAAAAGAATTGTTTTTTTGATGAAAATACCTTTAGTTTATATATTATAATTTGAAAAATCTTCAAACCAGTCAACGTCGGCTAAGGTCATTGGACAACATAATTCTTTTGTGCTAATGGTGTCACCGTCGGTGCGTGCAACGATAGCATCATGACATGCAATGGTTGTAGCTAAGGACCACCACGTGTGATGTCACTGTATCAATTTGGGTGGTTGGAATCGGTCTAGATTGACAGCCTCTGTTTCCTTGCATTGGTGGTGACGTGAGAATGGTGATAGAATGTTGTTAGGCAACAACTTTGATCGGTTTGAAATTTTAGTATAAAATAATTAATATTTTGATAAAACAATTATTAACTATAAAATGATTTAAAATTAAAAAAATTGATTTACTTGAACTCTAAAACAAAATAATAAATATTGACTCACAATCCAATCTCACAAACTCTCTTGCATAATCTCGACGTGACAATTAGACCTGGCAAAACAGGCCGATGGGTTGGGTACGAGGCAGGTCTAAACGGGTGTGATCCCAAAACGGGTCAATTTAAACGGGTCCAAAATATTGGATCCGCACAGTACCCTATGCGGGTATGGGTGGACCCGCTGGTGCCCGTACTCTTTACTCCAGTTTTAGATTTTTGTAGTTACACCCCTAAATCTTCTTAAAATCTTGATTCTTGAGCAAAATTTGTCTTTCTCAAGTCCAAACAAAAATACTCTTATACCCAATATAGTTTTAGTTTAGAAAAAACATATCCAAATTTCTATTATCATTCAAATTATCATCAAAACAAATAAGGGAGAAATGATTATCCGAAGAGGCTAACACCTTCTGAGGGCAATGATGGGATTTCTATGGTAATAGTTACGTAGAAAATTATTTGTGACATTTTAAAGGTTAAAATAGTCAAGCAATAATTAATTGTAT
Source organism: Pistacia vera (assembly GCF_008641045.1). Classification (NCBI taxonomy): domain Eukaryota; kingdom Viridiplantae; phylum Streptophyta; class Magnoliopsida; order Sapindales; family Anacardiaceae; genus Pistacia; species Pistacia vera. The sequence goes on along the minus strand of NW_022196225.1, from coordinate 163,401 downwards.
CTAATTATTATATCTTAAAACGTTAAGATAAATGAAATGAACTAAAGTAACCTTTTAATAGTTAAAAGGCAAAAGGTTAAACTAATGAGTTGTTAATGTAAACTAGTTTAGTTTACATGGACCCTTGAATAATATTGATTATTCAAAGGGTAAAATAATAAATACTTGGGCTCCTTTTAAAATAAGATTTTATTGGGGCATAGAAGTGAAAAATAACTAATTACAAAATGACCTATGTATATATAAATGCAAATGGTTGCATTTTAAGTGATTCATTCATTTTGTTCACTCAAAAGGAAAAACTATTTTAGGCTTCGGCCACTCTTTCACTCTCTCAAGGTGATGTTAAATGTGGAGGATTCATCTTTTTGAGTCTTGGCTTCATCAACCTTAAGCAAAGGAGAAGGTATAATGTTTCTCAAGCTTTCTTTGAATTTTTTGTTTGAATCCTATTAATCCAACCTTTCATGCTTTCAATCTACTTTTCCGCCACCTCTTCATGTTATTCTTTCAAATGGTATCAGAGCTTAAAAGCTCCATGCATGTCGGTTTTGAGCAAAAGTCATGTTATTCCATATGTTCATGTTCATTATATAGCCGAATGGTACTCATGTTACTTGGCTAAGGTATAAGTCCAAGGTTCAAGTCATGAGGGAGGCGTTCACAAGGTGGAAAGAAGACCACGAAACGAAACAAAGCCGTAGGGGTCTAAAGGAGGCGTGGCTAGAAGGACCTATAGCGGACAATACCTTGGACATGTCTGGCGCACGAGGAAAGCCCTTGAGCCCGAAGGTGGCAAGATAGAGGATAGCCCCTAGTTATGGCAATTGGCCCCTAGCAAGGCATCATGGCCACCCGATAGATTCGGATTTAGTGAAACAACTACCTATCAACGATATGGTTGCCATGCAATCCAATCCTTTCATCATTAGTTATCTCATCGAGATTGAGGTATAGAAATAGTGTCAACCTTAGTTATCCTCGATATCTTTGTATTCAGTTACTGGACCAACGACTGAAATAATAAATTAGATTGAGCAACAACTCAATCTCAATGTGGCCACATATTTAGTGTCATTGCCATTTACTGAATTACCCGGTGAGATAACTTCTCCCGTACCTAGGAGTGATGAATCCTTTGTCAATCCACCATAGTCTCGATACACTTCTTAATGTAGCCAATCACTACCGTATTGATAGCTTTGAATAGAACTGCGTTGGGCTAGTGTCAAACTACACCAATTGGTGTACAAGGCGCTCCGATGATCTCAAATCTAAGGATCACATGCACCACCATCCGTTAGAGGATATATTCCATAGACACTCGGGTTATCATCTATATGGAATCATCTAGTGGGCATGTCCAGTGAACTTGCCTCTAGCAAGCATCCATGCGTTGCACTAAGTCGTCGGCAAATAACCTTGACAAGTGAGATCAGTCACTGCCTTTCGACAAGGTCGTTCAACACTATGATATCCTTACCGTATTATTTGTATCCTTGGTCAAAATAATACTGGGGCTACGGATGTTTCTAGAATGACCACCATATGTGATCATAGGGTTCTCACTATCAAGATTTGAAACACTTGATACCTTTGTCATGGTTCTACCATCCTAAGGACATATATGTTAGAGTAGGTGCCCTAGAGCCAATCAATTATTGTAGAATTGACTCTTTGTAATAATGTTCATTAATCAATAATAAAAGGCATCTTATTATATATCGCGTAAATCATTATTATTGCAATATGTATTGATATATGTCCTTAGAATGGTAGAACCGTGACGAGGGTATCAAGTGTTTCAAATCTTGATAGTGAGAACCCTATGAGCACATATGGTGGCCATTCTAGAAACGTCCGTAGCCCCAGTATTATTCTGAAGTAAGGGCACAGATAATACGGTAAGGCTATCATAGTGTTGAACGACCCTGTCGAAAGGCAGTGACTGATCTCACTTGTCAAGGTTGTTTGGTGACAACCTGGTGCAACACATGGGTGCTTGTTGTAGGGCATTACACAAGCAATTTCACTGGACTGACCCATCAGAGATTCCATATGGATGGTAACCCCATGGTCTATGGAACAAATCCTCTAACGAATGGTAGTGCATGTGATCCTTAGACTTGAGTCACTAGAGCGCCTTGTGCCCGATTGGTGTAGTTTGACACTAGCCTAACCAGTTCTTTTTAGAGCTGTCAATACTTGTGATTGGTTACATCGAGGAGTGTATCAGACTATGGTGGATTGACAGAGGATTCATCACTCCCTGACGGGAGAAGTTATCTCACGCGCAATTCAGTATATGGCAATGACACTAAAACTGTGGCCACAGTGGGATTGATTGTTCTCTATCCAGTTTATAATACGGTCTGGTCTAGAAACTGAATACATAATATCGAGAGTACCGAAGGTTGTCACTATTTCTATGCCTTCGTCTCATCGAGATAACGTATGATGAAGGATCGAATTGCACAGTAACCATATCGTTGATAGGTAGCTACTTTGCTAAATCCGATCTATCAGGTGGCCTGATGCCTTGCTAGGGCCAATCTGGTCTGTGTATGTGAGACGATTATTTGTTAATCGCGATACTATACACTGCCGATATGATGAGAACCTATGGGTCACACACATAGAAGATAATTTAAGATCCAAGAAGAAAGAAGGCTTTTTTCATCTTTTAAGGCGAAAGGGTATTTTGGTAATTTCACAGTGCAATTAAATTTGCTGAGTCGTAGCCCTTTTTAATTTATTAGAAAAATTAATAAGTGAAATTGCTTTTAAATGTGTGCTCGCACATATTTAAATGTATTATCATTATTGTTAAATGTTATATATATTTATATTAATTGATTTTAATTGAATATGATGGAAAATAAAAATATTAAATTGGGAGTGTTTGGCAACATGGGCGTTTGGGTGGAGCCCAAGCCTATTCCGTATGGTATTAGGGCAAATTGTTTTTACTATAAAAAAAAAATGTGTGATTTTTCATTAGAGATTTTTCTTGAAAACAACCCACAGCCCCCATTTGACACTCCCACGACAAAATCCATTTTTTTGCCCAAAATCAATTCATGTGATTTGTCTTCTGGATTCTTAAGGCTAAGGATGATCTAGCAAATCCCTCCTTAGTTCTTTTGAGATTGTCTTCGTGTGGACTACGCAGGTTCGATCCTACACTTGGATCGGTAGCAAAACATTCGTCAACAAATTTGGAGGAGCCTCCAACGTGCGTTTGTTTCTCTTAACTCATGTTTAATATTTCTGCAGATTCTTATTATGATAAAATTGTAAAATTATACCCTTGATCTTGGCTCATGTAAACGATCCTGATATATTATTTTTTTGTTTCCGCTGCGTATACAGGACCGTTTACTAACAATATATCATTACATACATGATATAAAGAATATGCCTTTTATTGATAAATAAACATTTATTACAAAGTGAATTTTACAATAATTGGTTAGCTTTAGGGCACCTACTCTAACAAGTTCCCAACTCAAAATAGTCCTTTAAATGTTAATTTTATGTTAAAAAACATAAAATCTAACTAAGGGCGAAATAGTCAATTCATTTGCAACGGTATGAATCATTTATCCATAAAAGGGTATTAGGGAAAAAATAGTCATTTTGCCTATGCATAAGCATTACAAAAGTCTAGGATGAGTAGGCTTAATTGCATTTAATGGCATTAATTAGGTAATAATTATGTTTAGTGCCAAATGACCAAAATGCCCTTATATGAAGAATTAAGGACTTATGAGTTATACAATTAAAATAATTGGGCCAATAGCATAATTTTGGAAAATTAATGACATATTTTCCTGTAAATGAGAGGAAATTCGTTCAAGCCAAGGGAGATATCATCTCTTCAACCTTTCTTCCATTTTCTCTCAAATCTTCCATGAAACAAGCTTTCTCTCTCTAAGTTTTAAAGGAGTTTTGCATAATTTTTCAAGGAGAACAAGATGGGAGCCTTGGATCTTCAAATTGAAAGGTTTAAGATAAAGATTAAAATCCCTAGTTTTGATGTGATTTGAAGATTTGAGGTAGATGTTGAGGTATAATGTTATATATGTAGGATTAAGGTGTAAAAGAAGATAAAGGCAAAGGATTTGGTGGGGCAATTCTTTAAAAAGGTAAGGAAGAGTGGGTCAATTCTTTAAAAAGGTAAGGAAGAACCTCTCATGACTTTAGAGATTATGATAGGGTTTGTAGATTATAATGAAACCTTAAATTAAGGCTTTAAGGCATAGAATTAGTTGATGGCAAGTGTAGTTGAACTCATTAATGTTATTTATTGCCTTGAATTCATTATACATGAAGTTATTGCCATTTATGTTTTATGAGTTATTATGTTTAATTGAAGAAATGAAGTATTGATGTTGATTGTGGCAAAACTTGTAGTACTGGAGGCCACATGGAGTTGAATGGTTGCTATTAGAAGTGTTGATGTGTTGTTTGATAATACTTACAATGTTATAGGAATGATGGATGAGGATGGGAATGAGGTTTTACACTTCTTTTAAGATGTTAAAGACTATTAAGAGGAGGTTTAATTGATTCATAAGTTGACATATTTGTTAATTGTCAATAGAAGTTGATATGGCATGGCTTAATATGAAAAATTCGGATTTGGCAATTTTAGGGGTTATGTTAAACATACTTCAGTATTTCAGCCATAACTTGAGTTATAAAAATCTAAGTGAGATTATTCTTGAAGCATTAGAAAGTTAATACATAGCCCTATAACTTTTATGTTAGGCCAAAGCCAATTCGTTTGAGAAATGGATGGAAAATGGCCTGAAGAATAAACTTCTGGTTATTAAAGTTTAAGATTTAACATGATTAATTCTTATGATTATGAATTGATTATTAATGTATTGTTGTAATTAAGCCATGTACTAATGTTTACCCATTAGTTAGATGATCTTTGAAAGATATACATAGTCATGGATGCGAATGCATGATTAATGTTATGAAATGGCATGAAGATGCAATGTAATATATGTTCTAAGATAATGAATGTGAGCAAGAGGTAATGTTAATGGATTGATAATCCATAGATGAAAGGAAAGATGAATATATGCTTTAGATGCTAATTAACACGTAAGCATATCCTTGTATTCCGATTGAGAAAAGATGAACATATGCTTTAGATGCTAAATAACGCACAAGCAAGCCTCTCGATGATATGAGCTCTAGATGAATTTAAGGCTAGATGAAAGGAAAGATGAACATATGCTTTAGATGCTAAATAACGCATAAGCATGCCTCCCGATGATATGAGCTCTAGATGAATTTGAGGTTAGATGAAAGGAAAGATAAATATATGCTTTAGATGCTAAATAACACATATCAAACAAACATATGCATGATCCCAATGATATGAGCTCTAGATGAATTTGAGATCAGATGAAAGGAGAAGATGAATATATGCTTTAGATGCTATAACACGTAAGCATGCCTCCCGATGATTGAAGCTCTAGAGAATTTGAGGCTAGATGAAAGGAAGATAAATATATGTTCAGATGCTAAATAATGCATAAGCATGCCTGATACATGAGTTATAGATGAATTTGAGGCTAGATGATATGAGTGCTTAAGATGCTAAGAAAAGTTCGATCGGCTAGACGTTGGATGATTCATATGCATTTAGTTTATTATATGAGTTATGATGTTACTTACATATGAGATGATTTGTACTCATGTTAGATGAATTTCGATGTTACGTCACGACATGTGATGTGTGTGCACTATGTTTACATTTATTTGCATGTGTACACTTGATGTTTTATATGACCATGGGGAAGTGATGAAAAGTTATGAGTTAGTAAAGAAAAGGAACCATACTTAGTTGCAAAAGACATGTGGTATGTGAATGAATGTGTTTGAATGAATGTCAAATAACATACCTGGTATTAAATGGATCATTCCTTACTGAGTGATTAGCGCTCACCCTTTCATGGTTGAATGTTTTACTAGTAACAGAAGCGAAGGATGTTGGAGACAGCAAGGCTATGCGTGAGGGAGATAATTTATTGTTATCCTGACATTTTATCTTGATGTAAATAATGTAAATGACTAATGTTTTTGAAACACCTTTTTAAGCTTCCACCATATGAATGAAAATGGAATTAATATGTTTTGATTGATTGATGCCCAAATGAATTCAAGTTTCTACTTATTTTTTTATTTTTTTGAAGGTACAAATTTTGATCTTGCGGTACATTTACAGTAATGTTTTGGACTTTATTATTATTCTGCACATGTTTCTAAATACAACTCGTTCCCCAGACATGATTTTTCTAAATTCTCATTGAGGGATATTAGAAGGTACTTGACTAGGGAGGGGTTTTATATTTGGTATAGAGCAAGTATTTTGTTATTTTATGTCATGACCGGGGCTATCCTCTATCTTCCACCTTCGAGCTCAAGGGCTTTCCCCGTGCGCTGGACAAGTCCAAGGTATTGTCCGCTAGGGTCCTTCTGGCCATGCCTCTTTAGACCCTTATGGCTTTGCTTCGTTTCGTGAACTTCTTCCCACCTTGCGAACGCCTCCCCTAGACTTGAACCTTGGACTTATACCTTGGCCAAGTAACATGAGTACTATGGGCTATATGTGTGGATGCTGATATGGCAAAACTTGTAGTAATGGAGGCCACATGGGTTGAATGGTTGCTATTAGAAGTGTTGATGTGTTGTTTGCATTAGCTTACAATGTTATAAAATAATGGATGATTATGAGAATGAGATTTTACACTTCCTTAAGATGTTAAAGACTATTAAGGGGAGGTTTATTTGATCCATAAGTTGATCTATTGGTTAATTGTTAATAGGAATTGATGTGGCATAGTTTAATATGAAAAATTCGGACTTGGCAAGCTTAGGGGCTATGTTAAACATGCTTCAGTATTTCGACCATAACTTGAGTTATAAAAATCAAAATGAGATGATTCTTGAAGCATAGAATTTAAGAGATAGCCTTACAATGTTTATGTTTATGCCAAGAGCCAATTCGTTGTACAAATGGATGGAAAATGGTAGTAAGTATAAACGGCTGGTTATAATCTTTAAGATTTAACATAATCAATTCTTATGATTATGAATTGATTATTAATGTATCATTGTAATTATGCCATGTACAAATGTTTACCCATTAGTCAGATATTTGAAAGATATACATGGTTATGAGTCAATGCATGATTAATGTATGAAATGGCATGAAGATGCAATGTAATACATGTTTTAAGATGATGTATGTGAGCAAGAGGTAATGTAAATGGATTGATAATCTATAGATGAATTAAAAGTATTAAGCTCACAAAAATATGTATTTACATTCCATAAGATGTTAGAGATGCATATAGACATGGAAAACGTGTAAGCATATCCTCCTTATCGGTTGAGAAAAGAGAATATAGCTTTAGATGTTAAATAACGGGCAAGCACGCCTCCTGATGATATGAGCTCTAGATGAATTTGAGGCTAGATGATATTGAAGTGTTAAGATGCTAAGAAAGTCCGACCGGCTAGACGTTAAATGGTTCACTGCATTTAGTTGCATTACATGAGTTATGATGTTATTTACATTATAGAGATATTATACTATATTAGTGATATTTAGATGTTACATCATGACATGTAATGTGTGTGTACTATGTTTACATACTTATTTGTATGTGTATGCATTGATGTTTTATAGCCATGGGATAAAATGATCAAAAGCATATGAATTAGAAAAAAAAAAAGGGAAGTATAACCTGGATGTAAAAGATAAGTGAGTTGTTAACAAATATGTTTAAATGAAAGTCAAATTGCACATTTAGAATGAAATGGATCATTCCTTACTGAGCGATTAGCGCTCACCCTTTTATTGTTAATTGCTTTGCAAGTAGATCAGAAGCGAATGATGCTAGAGACAGGGGACTACACGTGAGAGGAGATGATTTATTGTCATCTTGATGTAAAATGTAATGATAAATGTTTGTGAAACACCTTTTGAAGCTTCCACCCTATAAATATGTTTTGATTATGTAATTTCCGGATACATTCTAAAGTTTTTGAAATTATAAGTTTGGATCCTGCGTGACATTTTTTATGCATGTTTTGGATATTATCCTGACACAAGTTTTTTCTTAATACAACTCGTTTTCCAGACATCACTACAAGAAATATATTATATTGTGACAAAATTAATTTATATCAAAAGCTATTTTGTCACAAGTAAATAGGTATTATGACAAAAAAAAAAATATCACATTAAGTATGACAAAAGAATATATAGTGACTAAACAAATATGTCATAATATTTTATCACAATAAAGAAATCCATAGAAATATATTGAAAAAAAACAATTTTATCATAATATTTCGTCACAATTTTTGGCGCAAATTTTGGCACCTGGCAATTGCTGCTATTATGATAAACATATTTTGTCATAAACATTTTAGTCACTATATTTAGTTATCATGCTATAACTACAAATTATTTTGTCACAAAGAATTTATTTATTGCTACAAAATAAATTGTCATAAATATGCTGAAATGAGGTATTAATAACAAAATGTTTGAGTCAAAATTTAAGCGCCAAGATAAATTGTTTATCGTGGCAAACCATATTTGTCATAAAAAACTTTAGTCACTATATTTAATACATGCTATAATTCAAACTAATTTGTCACAAAGAATTATTTATCATTATATATATATATATATATATATATAATATATAATATATAATATATATATATATTATATATGTTAAAATCAAGGTATTAATGACAAAATATTTGAGTCAAATTAAATATGATATTTTGTGACAAAAATTTGTTAAAAAAACATAATTATATGTGTACAATTATTTGTTATCTCTCAAGTTTTTAGCAATAACATATATGTTATTTAAAAAAAATCATTAATAATTTTAGCATATATGTCACTAAAAAAAACTCATTAACACATAGGATCGGGTATGAAGAGTTGTTAAATCTGTAACTGAACGAAAAACTGAAAAAAAAAAAAAAACTGTTGAAATGTGTGACTGTATTTCTCTCTTAAGAAACGAGAAGACCACCTATTTTATAGTTGGCGAAAAAACAATGAAGAAACGCAGCGTTTTAACATACAGAATTAAACAAAACGTCTTGGTTTGATTTTTCTTTGGACTATTACAAGTAAACTCCCTTTCTTTACACTATTACAATTCACCTCATTCCAAAAACATACAGGACAATTCTTCTACACTTTATCTAATATTCCCTCTCGAACAGAACTTCTCTTCAAACATTCAGGACAAAGTTTCTCCACTTCATCTAATATTCCCTCTTAAACACAACCTCAATTCCATTCTCTTTATTTTATATTTTTTATTTTTTATTTTTTTGGGTCTGCTACTGCATTCAGTTTCTGCTGAGTGTTTCTACTTCATTCAGCTTCAGCATTATTTTCTCAGCCTTTTCTTCTCCTGCCCATGCACACGCTTATTTTCTGCAATATCAGTCAACTAACACATCCAGCCGCTGCATTGGTGTCTAAAAAAAAAATACCACTAACATATTCATTACTATCCCATTCAACTTTCTGCATTTTTCTAACACTTCAGCTTTTCTGCATTTTACTATCCCATTCAACTTTCTGCATTTTTTCTAACACTTCAGCTTTCTGCATTTACAACACATCAACTTTCTACTTTTTCTAACACTTTAGTTTTTTCATTTTACTAACACAAATCACTTTCTGCATTGTACTAAACACAATCAGCTTTTCTGCATTTTACTATCCCATTCAACTTTCTGCATTTTTTCTAACACTTCAGCTTTTCTTGCATTTTACAACACAATCAACTTTCTGCATTTTTCTAACACTTTAGTTTTTCTGCATTTACTAACACAATCAGCTTTCTGCATTGTACTAAACACAATCAGCTTTTCTGCATTTTACTATCCCATTCAACTTTCTGCATTTTTTCCAACACTTCAGCTTTTCTGCATTTTACTACACAACAACTTGCTACATTTTTAACACTTCAGTTTTTCTGCATTTTACTAACACAATCAGCTTTTTGCATTGTACTAAACACAATCAGCTCTTTTCTGCTTTTACTATCCTATTCAACTTTCTGCATTTTTTCTAACACTTCAGCTTTTCTGCATTTTACTAACACAATCAACTTTCTGCATTTTTTCTAACACTTCAGTTTTTCTGCATTTTACTAACACAATCAGCTTTCTGCATTGTACTAAACACAATCAGCTTTCTGCATTTTACTATCCCATTCAACTTTCTGCATTTTTTCTAACACTTCAGCTTTTCTGCATTTTACTACAACAATCAACTTGCTACATGTTTCTAACACTTCATTTTTCTGCCTTTTACTAACACAATCAGTTCTGCATTTTCTGCCTTGAACTCTGCAGCATTCTACTCACATATTCAGTTTTCTGCATTTTTCTAACACACTCACCTTTCTGCATTTTCTACATTGAATTCCAGCATGACCTGCAATATCATTCTACTCCCACATTCATTCTACTACCCAAGTCAGCAGCTTTCTGCATTTTCTTAGTGATTTTCTGCTGCGCTTCTACTGCATTATACAAGGTCGTGGGCTAAGAAATTTGGTCAGGATTGAGGGGTGATCGGGGCGGGTTGAGTTTTGCTATATCTAGCTAGATCAAATAAATCCATTCTAAAACAAATTACCAACAAATTAGCGATGAAAAAAAAATGTTTGTAAAATCGTAGCAACAAATTTCAATCCATTGCAATGTTATGTACCATTTTCGGCTTTCATGATAAAGAATATAAATCAAATTCAAACTGATACAAATATTTACATTTTCGGCTTTAATATTATAGACTTAATATTTAGATCACATGTTAAATATTAATGTCTGTATTACACATTCACATCAAAGATGAAATTACAAAATAAATCAGTTCATCCATAGTATATTCCAAAATTAAAGACAAGGGGGTTTCTTCAATCAACTGCAAAATATCATTACAATCAAACTGAAATAAATACAAATTATACAATCAAGTTTACCCACCAAACGATAAGGAAGTACCCATACAATCAAATGTACATATAAAACTCACCATCATCCTCGTCATCATCATCATCTTCGTCATCTTCGTTCTCACCATCATCATCTTGTTCGTCATTAGTATCATCGCAATAGTCAAGAGTAGTATCATCTCTTCCATCAATAAAATCTTCTTCATCACTAGAATCTTTTTCACTGGAATCATCCTGTCTCTAGAAACTCCATTATTGGAACCTTCTTGCTTCTTGCTCTTCTTTACTCCGTTGCTTCTTTTCTTGATTTAGTTATGAACTCTCCTTTGATTGTCCTAAATTTTTTGTAGCTAATGTTCGGGTTAGAGTTTGGGCAAAAAGGGGAAAAAGGGGGAAAATGATTTGGGCGAAAAGGGAAAAATTGAATTGGGTGAAGAGCTGCCTTTGGTCTCTTCTTTTTCTTGTAAATTGAATGGGAAAACCAAATATGAAAGAGAAAAATAAAGATTCGCCATTGTGAAGAAAAAATGAATTGGGAGCAAGGTGGCAGACGAAAGGCAAGAAGGAAAATATGCAGGGAGAGGGGACAAACAAACACACTTAAACGCCGTCGTTTCTCTCACACTTTAGGAGTTTGTCTTTCTAGGTAGTATAAAGAAACTAAATGTATTAATAATAAGGATATGCAACAAATGAGCAGATTTGCCGTGGTTAAGGGGAAGACTTGGGAGAACATTAGTTCGAATCTTACTGTTCTCATTTTTTTTTAAAAAAAAATTTTAATTTTTTTTTTTAATCCATTTCATTAGCAACTCCACCAATGATCTTTGCATGTTATTTACTCTTAATTTGGGAAGAAAAGAAAGAAAAAACCCACTTTAGCATATTAGAATATATTCTAACCAAAAAAAAATACAATGATAATCCTGGTTTAGGCTTTTTATATAGACTTACATCTTATCCCAATTCATAATCCTAAAATGATTGTAATGGTATAATGTAATGAGTAATATTCCTAACCATAGCTAGCAATACTTAATCCTAATACTACTCCAACTATAATAATAACTCTAGACTAATAAAACTTGACTAAATTAATTAATATACGAAAAAATCATACACCAATATTTGACATACAGACGGTGTCCCGTCCTCTTTGGAACACTTTCATTCTTTTAGTTTGTCATGTACTAAATATATAGTATATTGATCATATGAAATTAGAATATGAGGTAAATTATGTAATTCAAGCTACCCTTGAGGTGAGTGTTTGATAGTGGTTTAGTTAATACTCTATTATTTAATGTGCTATTTCTAATTTATGCAATTAGGACCAATTGAATAATTGATTTAAACTTCTAATTTTATGGGGCGAGTGAGAATATATATCATGTAAATGATGAAATATATTATCTTGACATATACAAAAAAAATCAATTATAATATTTATAGTTAGTCAAATATAATTATATTTTTATTTAAAGATAGATAATTGTTTTTGTTATAAGCATAAGTAATTGGTAATTAAACAGATATAAAAAAACCTGAAAAAAACCTTAATTGATAAGTATAGTTGTTAAATCAATCCACTACAATAAGCACATATAAACTAAGTGGAAAAAAAAATCTATAATGCAAACTGAAAAGAGAATATACAATCGTAACAAGATAAAATTATTTTATTTTCTATATAGCATTGAATTTTGTTCTTAGCCCAACACTAAGTAGTTATTCATAAAAAATATAACAGCTCATCTAATTTATTAATTCATATTTACTTATTCAAATAATTTAATCAGGAGTTTGATTAAGTAATGAACATTTATATTTTAATCAAGAGAATTATATTTTCTTTTACTTTGAGGGGACCATGTAAAAATCTATAAAAATTATGAGAGCCGAAAATATAATTTGTGTTAGAATGGTGTATACTTTTCTTAGCCTTGATGGATTGTTTGCATACAACAACTCATTCGGGGGGGTCGAGCGGGGGTCCCTACTCACTCCTAAACGTAATATCAATTAATGTTATCAAAAAATTATCATTAATTAATGTATTATACTTTTATAAAGATTTTTTATTGCATCAAAGTATTTAATTTACTACAACAAATAAACACAGTTTCATTAGTGTTACCAAAAAAATTGTCATTAATTTAACATATATTTAAGATATACGATAAGGCAATATATTAAAACGAAGGTTAATATTATTTTTATACTTTTTTTTTTTTTTAAATGAGTGATGTTACATCAGAGGACATTATAGTTATTACTTGAGATGATAATTTTAGTATAAGTTATAAAATGTAATATCATAAGATTTAAATTATTTCCAAAAATTATAACAAGAAATGATATTTCAAGTATATTTTTGTATGTGCAAAAAGTCTTATCTTGTTTTTATAAAAATTAAATTAAAGTGTATACATGATAACAGTTGTTATAGGTGGATAATAGAACTTATATAAAAACTATCAATACTCATCTTTTCATTTTAAAAATGACTTTGTTTTGGACAAGGATGGCATTACCGTAGTATTAAGAAAGAACAGGGGTGAAATGAAAATAGAAATAAAAAGGGTATAAGAAGAGAAGACAAATACGGTTTGGGTAGAATTAGAAAGTAAAAATTTTGGAGGCAATAGGAGGCAGCAATTTTGTTTTTTAATTCCCTCTTGAATATATAAAAATTAAAGCTTGAGAGAATTAGAAAGTAAAAATTCTGGAGGCAATAGGAGGAGGCAATTTTGTTTTTAATTCCCTCTTGAATATATAAAAATTAAAGCTTTAAACTATTTTTAAATATTTTCCTGTTTTAAACATCTTTTCTATTTTAATTCAATAAAATTCTAAACAATATTTAACTATCTTCCTATTATAAATATCTGTGAGACCATGGGCTATCCCTCAACTACCGCCCTTGGGCGCTCGGCAAGGGCTTTCCCATGCGGGCCACTCATAGGAATATCCCACCCTGCAAGTGGGTTTTTTCGCCTTCCCCACCTCTCGAACACAAGACCTGCAGGCTAAGTACTTGTGACAAGAGAGGTGAGTACCATCAGGCTAGCTAGCCTGATGGTACTCACCTCTCTTGTCACAAGTACTTAGCTGCAGGTCTTGTGTTCGAGAGGTGGGGAAGGCGAAAGAAACCCACTTGCAGGTGGTGGGGATATCATATGAGTGGGCCGCATGGGAAAGCCCCTTGCCGACGGCCCAAGGGGGGGTAGTTGAGGGATTGCCCATGGTTCACAATATCTTTCTTAAGTCAATTATATATAACAATAAAAAGAATTCTATTCTTAAGCATATTTCTATTTTAATATATTTCCTAATTACTCTTTACTAACCCTTTATCTTTTTTTTTGTTTTAAATATAGAAAAATATAGAGAAACTGTGGATGAAAATTTGGAAAAACATGTAAAAGAAAGGGATGAGGAACCTATTGAAATGAAGGTTTACATGAAACACATCGAAAGAATGATGGACAGGATCCACCAAAGCCCAAGAAAATATGTAAGTATTTCAGACTTAACTATTTTTTTTTTTTTATAGATTATTTTTAGGCTCTCTTCAATAATTATAGAGTAGTTATAAATGATTATTATATCTCTTTTTTTTTTTTTTTTTTTTTTTTTTTTTTTTTGGTTTAAAGGAACAAATGAAAGTAATTCACTACAAGCGATAGAGGAGGGTATTGATATGACTGGACGTGAAATTTTAGAGAAAGTTTTGGGGGTAAAGCAAAATAGAAGTTCAAAATTAGAGGCTCTTTTACATGCTGAAAAAATCGAATTCGAACAACGAAATGGTCAATTGAAGGAGCAAATACAAGATCAACATAAAAAATACAAAATCAACAGGCGATAATCAATGCTTTACAAGAATCTATGAAAACCTCATGTCAAAGGTTGATGAATGATAAGTCAACAAAGGAGTGGACGAGATGTTTCTATTTCCCCCCGAAGGTAAAATCATTACTAATTAATAGATTTTTTTAGTTTTCTTCTTCATGTACTTTTGATATAATAAACGTAATAAAGAAAATTATGTTTTAATTAAAAGCCTTTCTAGTAATTAATGTAAAATATGTAGAGGTATTGTTCTTTTTTTTCTCCTTCTCTCTCCATATATTCCTATGACATTTTTTTTTTTTTGCCGAAGAAAAAAAAATGATCAAGAAGGGACCATCAACACATGGATGCTTCATATTTATATCAATAAAATAGGCTGTAGTAGACTGTCTTTAGCTTTATGGTTAAACATATTAAAATATAATGTTGGACTTATATATTTATAAATTTTCCTTGATATAATTTCATCTTAAGTTAAAAGTGATATATGGATTCATAGTTTTGATAATAATAATAGCTGTACGTTTCATTGTGGGAAAAAAAATGTAATTATTTATAATTTATTTATTAAATGTGAAAGTATATAAAATTGTCAGATCAAATTGATAAAATAACTATTGTTACTCTTTTAAGTGTGACAAGTATTTTGTCACTTTTAATATTAACAAAAAAATTATAAAGGTCTCAAAATTAATGACTTAAATTTTTGTCACTACACTTTTCATGTTTTTGACAAAAATATTTTGTCGCTATTAACAAAATTTGATAAAAAATTTATCATGATTTTAATTTCCCCATATTCTTTTTTCACTTGAATATTCTTTTCACGAAAAGATTCGTCACATTTTAGAAGCACATACATGAATATTTTTATCATATTGAGATGTCAAAAAATATTTGTCCGCTTATATTATTTGACAATAAAAAATCTGTCATGTAAAAATATGTATCAAAAATTATTTGTCATGCTATTAAATTTTTTACAAAATATTTCTGTCACTATACAATTTTGACAAATAATATTGTCATATAAACAAACATGTAACGAATAAAAAGTTGTCACAATAAAGTCAATGACAAATAAATTTCTGTCACTATTAAAATTATGACCAAATAATTAGCACCATTCACAATTTGACAAAATCAATTTGTGTCATAATATATGATTTTTTCACCATAAAGCTTATCATTGGTCTTTTAATATAAATCAATTGTGACAAAATATTACTTGTAGTGATAAAAATGCTTTCTGTTGTTACAAATAATTTATCACAATAAACTAGTTTAAAGTGACAAATTATTATTGTCACAATAATAATTAGGCTATGGTGACCAAACGCTCTTTCGTCACATGCACTTAAGAGTACGAGCTTAATGTGACCAACCTGATGACCAATATAATTCCTCACATTAAAGAATGGTCACAATTTTGATATTTATAGTGACAAATTATTTTGTTGTGAGAAGCCTAAATTCTTGTAGTGCATGTATCCCTGGGATTCTCATTGAGGGATTGTAATACTTTCTTTCTAGCTAGTGTACTCGTAAAATAATCACTAAAACTCATTAAAAAATAGATATAAAAACGAGTAATAAAGTATGGGCCCATATTTAATTTTTCTTTATATATAAATATTTACAAAATATACTCAAAAATAGCAACTTGACAGTGTAGCCCAACCCTTCCACTGCATGACGTTCCGAGTGACCGCAACTCACCTATTACTTGCAAAAACATTGAAAACAACGGAGTGAGCACTAATTGCTCAGTAAGTAAACCCGCTATGCTACCCTTCTCTCTCCGTTGCTTAAATTTTGAATTTTCTTTCCTTACATCTCATTTCCCGATTATTCTCTATTCTTCTCTCTGTTCTTTCTCTGTTCTTTCTCTATTCTTTCTCATTCTTTCTCTGTTTTTCTCTCAAATTTCTAATTTCTCTCTACTCATGATAAGTAGCATGATATTATGCATATTCATGATGCAAATGCACAAATGCATAAAGTATGCATTTTCTTTTCTATTTTTCTTATTCTTATTCTATTCCTTTTTCTTTATTTCTTTCTATTCTTTCTTTCTTTTCTATTCTTTCTTTCTATTCTTTCTTTCTTTCCTATTCTTTCTTTCTTTCTTTTCTTTTCTATTCTTTCTTTTCTTTCTTTCTATTCTTTCTATTCTTTTCTATTCTTTCTTTCTTTCTTTCTTTCTTTTCTTTCTTTCTTTCTTTCTTTTCTTGCCAATCAGACTTGGTTGAGGCATGGATTTGGAGCCTTGGCCGTGTGAGTCAATTCTCTAATTTTGGGTACAATCCTCATCCACACGCACTTCTAACGGATTGTACAATTCTTTTTTTTTGAATTCTGAGGCCGCTCACTAAAGGCGGCATGCATGTGGGACTATGTCACTCACGGCTCCCCATCGCAACAACCTTCTCTTCTTTTTATCTTTTTACACTTCTTTAACTAAAAATTCAGATTTGAATATCTTTAATATTCTCATTTCTTTCTACTTTCTTTTTAACATATTTTAGTGCATTTTCATGTTCTTATGAATATGTATGCATGTAGATGGTTTAATGCTTATAATTCTTTCTAAATTCACATGTTTAAATGCTATTATGCATTATGAAATGCAAACATGTCATTCTCTACCATCTACAAACTCATTCCAAAGTAACACATAATCATACTCATATATGCACTTCTCTTTGACATTTCATCAAACAATTCATGTGCACAAATTAACACTAATTTGGCTACACTTCTATCTCTCTTTTAGGCCACCAAAAATTTGGCATAAACTCTTCCATAACTAATGCCAAATCTGCCCAAAATACACACTTCAATTCTTCCAAATCTCATCCAAACATTCATCAAGTATCAACTACACCAACACAACTTCTTATGGATAGGTTCTAATCATTACTTAACACCAAATCCATCAACAATTCTACATATAACACATATATATGCATAAAGAAAATTCTCTACACAACATAACTTAAATCATACTTATGGTAGGATTTACTTACCTTTGATATGAGCAAATTCAACCCTTTAAGAATCTTCTTTGCTCAACCTCTCTTCCTCTTAAATCCTATGAGCATAAACCATCAAAATGAACACTTTAAAAATTAAAAATCACTTCTTAGTGTAAGGATCTTACCTATAGATGCTTGAGATTGAAAATCCACTCAAAAATACCCAAGATCTATGAATTTCTTTAGAAAAAGAAGTGAAGAAATTGAGAGGATTTGGAGGAGAAGTGGCGTGAAAATGGGTTGAAGAGTGGCTAGGTTTCACTCTCCAATCCTTGATATAACATAAAATTATACATAGCTTCCCTTTTTGCCCTTGCACTTTCTCAAAATTCCATCTATGTCCCTTAGTCAATTACCATAATGCCCTCATTTTTATTGCATTCTCCATGGAATTCTATCTCTTTTCACTCCCCACTTTTTCAACTAATTTTGAGTGAAAAGACCATTTTACCCTTAATGCAAGTTCAAGGCATTTTCTTCACATTTTCCTTAAAATAACNATCTTTAAGATTTAACATAATCAATTCTTATGATTATGAATTGATTATTAATGTATCATTGTAATTATGCCATGTACAAATGTTTACCCATTAGTCAGATGATCTTTGAAAGATATACATGGTTATGATGTCAATGCATGATTAATGTTATGAAATGGCATGAAGATGCAATGTAATACATGTTTTAAGATGATGTATGTGAGCAAGAGGTAATGTAAATGGATTGATAATCTATAGATGAATTAAAAGTATTAAGCTCACAAAAATATGTATTTACATTCCATAAGATGTTAGAGATGCATATAGACATGATGGAAAACGTGTAAGCATATCCTCCTATATCGGTTGAGAAAAGATGAATATATGCTTTAGATGTTAAATAACGGGCAAGCACGCCTCCTGATGATATGAGCTCTAGATGAATTTGAGGCTAGATGATATGAAGTGCTTAAGATGCTAAGAAAAGTCCGACCGGCTAGACGTTAAATGGTTCACATGCATTTAGTTGCATTACATGAGTTATGATGTTATTTACATTATGAGATGATTTATACTATATTAGATGATATTTAGATGTTACATCATGACATGTAATGTGTGTGTACTATGTTTACATACTTATTTGTATGTGTATGCATTGATGTTTTTATAGCCATGGGATAAAATGATCAAAAGCATATGAATTAGAAAAAAAAAAAGGGAAGTATACCTGGATGTAAAAGATAAGTGATGTGTTAACAAATATGTTTAAATGAAAGTCAAATTGCACATTTAGAATGAAATGGATCATTCCTTACTGAGCGATTAGCGCTCACCCTTTTATTGTTAATTGCTTTGCAAGTAGATCAGAAGCGAATGATGCTAGAGACAGCGGGACTACACGTGAGAGGAGATGATTTATTGTCATCTTGATGTAAATAATGTAAATGATAAATGTTTGTGAAACACCTTTTGAAGCTTCCACCCTATAAATATGTTTTGATTATGTAATTTCCGGATACATTCTTAAAGTTTTTGAAATTATAAGTTTGGATCCTGCGTGACATTTTTTATGCATGTTTTGGATATTATCCTGACACAAGTTTTTTCTAAATACAACTCGTTTTCCAGACATCACTACAAGAAATATATTATATTGTGACAAAATTAATTTTATCAAAAGCTATTTTGTCACAAGTAATATAGGTATTATGACAAAATAAAAAAATATCACATTAAGTATGACAAAAAGAATATATAGTGACTAAAACAAATATTGTCATAATATTTTATCACAATAAAGAAATCCATAANACATACCTATTGAGAGGAGATGCTATGACATGGTGGGAGCTTATGGAGTAGACTCAAGATACCACCACTCTCACTTGGTTAGGGTTTAAGGAATTGTTTGAGGAGAAGTACCGGACGACAGACATGATATCCTCTAAACTATAAGAGTTTATTAGTCTGCAACAAGGAAATATGACGGTCAAAGAGTATTCAATCAAGTTCAACTCCTAGGCTAAGTTTGCACCCACACTGGTTGGTACACCACATACCCAATTGGAGAGATTTGTGGGTGGACTTCATCCCACTATCGCCAAAGATGTTATGTCAGGTCATCAGCCCTCCCAAACATATAGTGAAGCACTCGCCAGAGCCATCAGAGCAGAGGTGTACTTAAGGAAGGAGACCAGATTAACTCTTCCCCTAATAGTGGCAAGTAGTCCTCTCTAGCTTGGCTAGTCCAGTAGTGTAGAATAAGTTGTTGGCAAAGACGATAAGGGTAAAGGAAAGAAAAGAGTCCCACCTAAAGCCAACAGGAAGGACATGAAGAAAAAGGGCCAGCAGAGGAAATGTGAGATTAGTTATTGTAAGAAATGTCAGAGGAGACACAACGGTGAATGTTTAGTGGGGACCAATGTTTGTTTCAGATGCCGCCAGCCAGGTCATATTACTATAGATTGTCCTATTAGTTCTACAACTTCAGTACCCGCAGTTGGGCACGACAGCCAGGGTATATAATGTGGCCCAGATGCAGGCCGATGCCAGCCCTTCAGTGGTCACTGGTAAGTTATTTTTCCATGATACTCCCTTGTATGCCTTGATTGATTATGGTGCTACACATTCCTTCATCTCCTATGGTATGATTAAGAGATTAAGGTTAATGCCTATTAGAGTAGAACAAGCCATTAGGATTGAATTGCTTGATGGTGAGGGTGTAGCGGCCAATAAAGTCTTAATAAGGGAGTTAGTGACTATTAGAGGTTGAGATATGATGATAGATTTGATTGTCTACAATATGCCAGACTTTGAAATCATTCTCGGGATGGACTTTCTTAGTAGATATAGAGCAGAGATAGACTGTCGCAGGAAAAAAGTCAAGTTTAATCTAGACCATGGGGATAACTTCATTTTTAGAGAAGGGCACCTAACTAGCATGATGATTAGTGTAGCAAAAGCTAGGAAGATATTGAAAAAGGGGTGTTCTGGGTACATTGCCCATGTAGTAAATAAGGGAGAGAGTTCAAGCCCAAGTGTACATGAGGTACCTGTGGTAAATGAATTCATTGATGTGTTTCCAGATGAATTGCCAGGTTTACCTCTAGAGAGGAAAGTGGAGTTTAGTATAGAACTAGCCCCTGGTATAGCCCCTATTTCAAAGGCTCCTTGTCGCATGGCCCCAACTGAGCTCCAAGAATTGAAGAAGCAGTTACAAGAGTTGGTAGACAAGGGCTTCATCAAGCCTAGTCATTCCCCATGTGGTGCTCCAATTCTATTTGTGAAAAAGAAGGATGGGTCTATGAGGATGTGTATAAATTACTGTGAATTGAATAAAGTAACAGTAAAGAATAAGTACCCATTGCCCAGGATAGATGATTTGTTTGACCAATTGAAAAGTGCCTTAATGTTTTCTAAAATTGATCTAAGGTCAGGATACCATCAGGTTAGAGTGGCTAAGGAAGATATATGAAAAACGGCTTTCCAAACAAGGTATGAGCATTATGAATTTGTTGTGATGCCATTCGGATTGACTAATGCACCTACAATTTTTATGGACTTGATGAACAGAGTTTTTCATGATGTCCTTGATCAGTTCATAGTGGTGTTTATTGATAATATCCTACTTTATTCCAAGACTTTAGAATAACATGCCGAGCACTTGAGATTTGTGTTACAAAGATTAAGAGAGAAACAACTATATGCCAAATTTTCAAAATGTGAGTTTTGGTTGGATCGGGTTACCTTTTTACGTCATGTGATCTCTAGAGATGGTGTATCAATGGATCCTAGTAAAGTAGAGGCGGTGCTCGAGTGGCAGAGGCTAAAGACAATGAAAAAGGTTAGAAGTTTTCTAGGCTTAGCAGGGTACTGTATGAAGTTCGTGGAAGGCTTTGCAAAGATAGTCAGACCACTTACAACTCTCACCAAGAAAGAAGTGCCATTTGAATGGACAGAGGCATGCGAGCAAAGCTTTCAGGAGTTGAAGAAAAGATTAACTATAGCTCTAATTCTTATATTGCCAGAAGTACGCATTGATTATGATATTTATGTTGATGCCTCCCACAATGGTTTGGGAGTAGTGTTGATGCAACAAGGGAAATTCATTGCTTATGCCTCCAAACAATTGAAAGACTATGAGAGCAGATATCCTACCCATGACTTGGAATTAGCAATAGTGGTTTTTGCTTTGAAGATATGGCGACATTACTAGTATGGAGTGAAATGCAACATATACACTGACCATAAGAGTTTGAAGTATTTCTTCACCCAGAAAGAGTTGAATATGAGACAGAGGAGATGGTTATAATTGGTGACAAACTACGACTACAACATCAGATACCATCCAGGGAAAGCTAATGCAGTAGCAGATGCCTTTAATAGAAATGTCTCTTTATCTTAGATTACTATGCAGGGACAATTACAGCAGGAGATCCTTCAAGAAGGAATTGAAATTGTGATCAAAGGAGGATTGGCCCAAATGGAGATCAAACCCACTTTGGTGGAGGAGATCAAGATGAAACAAGGTAAAGATGATACCTGCAAGGTGATCTGCCAACAGATAATAAAGGGTAAAGAGACAAACTTTAAAATAGTCAATGGGGCACAGATGTTTAGAGATAGAATATGTGTACCTCAAGATGAAGAACTAAGGAATAAAATCCTTAGTGAGGAACACAATACACTTAATACAACTCACCCTAGGAGTGTAAAGATGTATCAAGATGTAAAGAAAAGCTATTGGTGGTCAGGTATGAAAAAAGACATTGCCGATTATGTTGCTAGATGTTTACTATGTCAACAAGTAAAGGCAGAGCATCATAGACCATCAGGATTACTCCAACCCTTAGAGATTCCTAAATGGAAATGAGAGGATATCTCAATGGACTTCATTGTGGGACTTCCTAAAGTTCAGCAAGGATATAATGCAATCTGGGTGGTGGTTGATAGATTGACCAAGACAACTCATTTTCTACTTATGACAGATAAGATAGATGCATTTCGATTGGGGCAATTATATGTCAGAGTGTTAGTAAACGGTCCCGTATACGCAGCGGAAACAAAAATATAATATAACTCAGGGATCGTTTACATGAGCCAAGATCAAGGGTATGATTTTACAATTTATATTAAATAAAATCTGCATAAATATTCAACATGAGTTTAAAAGAAACAAACGCACATTGGAGGCTCCTCCAAATTTGTTGTAACGCCCCACTTGAGGTACGTAGTTATTGTTCCTTCGTTTGCTCTTATTTGAGAGGGTATCGTGGTATTATTGTTTGTTTGACATTAGTATGAGTGTTGTGTTGCATAATTGCCTTGAAATTGGTTAAAAAACATAGAAGAAGTGTTGTGTGCCAAGATTCGCCGGGGCAAAGAAGAATCTTCGCCGCGGCGAAGAGGTGTTGAAGCCATGGGGAAGCTGCTGGAAAGTTTCGCCGCGGCGACAAAAGTTTCTTCGCCGTGGCGACAGGCCGATTAAATTGTTTGTTAAGTTTTAGATGTTTTCTTCCCTAAGGACAATTTGACCATTCTACCCCTAATTAGCAGGAAAAGTGGGGAGTAAATTGTAAGAAAATTTCAAGGAGAATATGTTAGTACGGGGGTGTGTTAGTAAGGAAGCAAAGGATATGGATGGAATTTCCATAAAAGAGCAAGGGACAAAATGGGAAGAATGAGTATTAAGAGATATTAAAAAGGGTTTAGCCTTTGAAAGTTCTTCATTCCCATTCCCACCGCCTCCTTCATTCTCCAAAACTCTCTCAAATTTCCTTCAATCTTTCAAGGATTTCCAAGAGCCTTTTTGAGAAACTTTTAGTAGGGTTTTAACCTAAAGCTTCCTAAGGTAAGGATTTGTGCTTTAGAGGAGAGTTTCCCTATGTTTTGATTAAAATCTCATGTTGTGATTGTTGGTTAAATTGTAGAGGAAAAGCAAGCTTCCAAAGGAAAGGAGAAGTGTTAAAGAAGCTAATTTCTCATAAGGTAAGTAAACTCAACCTAAGTTGAGATTTAAGAACTCTTTTGAGTAGATTGAAATACATATGTGGCTTTCCTTTTCATTGTTGAATGAGAGTAGTAATTATGTTTGAGTTATGAGTTTGAGAAGTGTGGTATTGTTTGATGTTGGTTGAGTTTGGTTGGATTGGAGGAGGTTTTGAGCAAGATTATGGAAGTGTTTCTCTTTTGATAGGGAATTTAGGGTTTATGAGGGAGTTTTCTCCCATTTGATTGATTAAAGAAAACGAAAAGTTAGAATTAGAGTAGAGTTATTTATGCACATGAGTTGTATGATAAAATGCTCAAGAGAATCAAAGTAAGGGTGGAAGCCTTATTGTTGCTATATGTCATAGTTACCTTTCATAAATGCATTAATGAGTATGAATCATTGATAGGCATTAATTATGCTTTACTTATGCATTAAAAAGGAAGTAAAGAAGAGTAGAGACTTTTGAGTTTAGACTATCTAAGATTAGAAAGAAAAGAGAATAGCACTATAGAGTAAGCTAGAGTAGTGCTTATAGAGAGTATTGCTTAATAGAGAATAGAGTAGGTTGTGCGATGGGGAACCTGTGAGTACGGGTAGAGTATTCCCGCATGTACGCCGCACCAATAAAGCGGCCAGAATATCAGAAAGAAAAGTGGTGTAGCCCGTGTGTACACGCGGTGAGGGCTATACCCAGTTTACCCAAGATTCTATGCACTCACATGGCCAAAGGTTCCGAATCCATGCATAACCAAGTCCGATCGGCTAGAATATGAATTCACCGGGTGGGAGCGAGTCCCAGCCGTGCCTCCGGTCGATGGGGCCGTGACTTACTAAAAGAAGTTAGTATAGAGGAATTGTGAGAAGGAGTAATTAGACAGTGTTAAAGAAAGAGTTACAGAGATGGAGTTCAAGGTTTACTTACTGACCTTGTTTGTGCTCATCCAGTTGTTCCCTATGTTTTTGCAGGTCCAGATGAGGACACAGTCGGATGACATCGGCACACGAAGAGAAATGGCTACACTGTCCACCCTTTTTGATAGTTTTGCATATGTCACAAACCTTGTATATATTTGTATAAAGATATATATGTTTAATGAAATAAAATTTTGGGCCCAACTTTTTATATTATGGTTACGTGTATTTTCACTGTGCATGTTTTTATAAGATCGAGTCCTTACATTTGTCGTGATGTTTTGCTACCGATCCAAGTGTAGGATCGAACCTGTGTAGTCCACACGAAGACAATCTCAAAAGAACCAAAGAGGGATTTGCTAGATCCTCTTTGGCTTCAAGATTAAGAAAACAAAATCAATTAATTGATTTTAGGCACTAATGTTACTGCCGTGGGAGAAGCAAGAGCTCTATGTGTATTTAGGTTTTACAAGAAAAAACTCTCAATTAAATCACACACACTTTTCCTTTTATATTTAAAACAATTTGCCCTAATCCCATACGAATAGGCTTGGTGCCAACCCAAACGCCCCTGTTGCCAAACACCTCCCAATTTGATTTATTTTAATCCACATCATTCTCAATTAAAATCAATTAATATAATATTTAACATTTAACATAGGATTTTAAATATGTGTGAACACATATTTAAACGTAATTTCATTTATTTAATTTTTCTAACAAATTAAAATAAGGCTACACCTCAGCAAATTTTTGCACGGTAATTACCAAAATACCCTTTCGCCTTAAAAGACAAATGCCCTTCTTTTCCTTGCATCTTAAATTGTCTTCTATGTGTGTGACCCTTAGGCTCCTCATCATCGCATTGTATAGTATTGCGATTAACACCAATTAATCATCTCACTAATACACAGACCAGATTGGCCCCTAAAGGCACATGGCCACCCATAGATTCGGATTTAGCAAAGTAGGTACCTGTCAACTATATGGTTACCGTGCAATTCAGTCCTTTCATCATACGTTATCTCGACGCAAGGCATAGAAATGGTCAACCTTCGGTTACTCTCGATATTATTTATTCAGTTTCTGGATCAATGACCCGTATTATAAACTGGATAGGGCAACAACTCAATCCCACTGTGGCCACAGTTTAGTGTCATTGCCATATACTGAATGCGCCGTAGATAACTTTCTCCTATACCCGGGAGTGATAAATCCTCTGTCAATCCACCATAGTCTTGATACACTCCTTGATGTACCAATCACCACCGTATTGATAGCTCTGAAAGAACTGCGTTTATGCTAGTGTCAAACTACACCATCGGTGCACAAGGCGCTCCGGTGATCTCAAGTCTAAGGATCACATGCACCACCATTCGTTAGAGGATTTGTTCCATAGACACTGGGTTACCATCCATATGGAATCCTCTGGTGGGTCAGTCCAGTGAACTTGCTGTGGTGTAATCGCCTACAACAAACACCCATATGTTGCACCAGGTTGTCACCAACAACCTTGACAAGTGAGATCAGTCACTGTCTTTCGCAGGTCGTTCAACACTATGATAGCCTTACCGTATTATCTGTGCCCTTATTTCAGAATAATACTGGGGCTACAACGTTTCTAGAATGGGCCACCATATGTGCTCATAGGGTTCTCACTATCAAGATTTGAAACACTTGATACCCTCATCACGGCTCTACCATTCTAAGGACATATATCAATACATATTGCAATAATAATGATTTACGCGATATAGAATAAAATGCCTTTTATTGATTAATGAACATTATTACAAAGAGTCAATTCTACAATAATTGATTGGCTCTAGGGTATCTACTCTAACACAGAGAGATTGTGAGATTACATGAAGTACCCAAGACGATAGTGTTAGACAGAGATATCAGGTTCATATAAGCTTTTTGGGTTGGAATGCAGAGAGCATTGGGTACAAGGTTAGCTTTCAGTATGGCTTATCATCCTCAAACTGATGGCCAAACTGAAAGGACTAATCAGGTGATTGAAGACATACTTAGAGCTTGTTGTATGGATCATAAGGCAAAATGGAGTGATATACTTCCACTAATAGAATTTGCCTATAACAACAGTTACCAATCCACTATCCAGATGGCCCCATATGAAGCATTATATGGAAGAAGGTGTAGATCCCCTTTGTATTGGGATGATATTGGAGAAAAAGACTCCTTGATTCAAGCACTTGGACCAAATATGACCTAGAAAATGATTGAAGACGTTAAGCTTATTAGAGAAAGAATTAAGCAAGCCCAAGATCGACAGAAGAGCTATGCTGACCTAAAACGAAAAGAAGTGGAATTCCAAGTGGGCGACAAAGTTTTTGTAAAAGTCGCGCCTTATAAACATATTATGAGATTTGGAAAGAAAGGCAAGCTTGCTCTACATTACATTGGACCCTTTGAAGTATTGGAAAGGGTAGGCAAAGTAGCTTATAAACTTGCGCTACCAATGAGCATGGAAAGAGTCCATAATGTTTTCCATGTCTCTTTGTTGCGTAAGTATGTTAGTGATCCTTCACATGTGCTTCAGATGGAGGAAGTGGAATTACAGGATAATTTGGCTTATGAGGAACGCCGAGTTCAAATCCTTGACAAAAAGGTAAAAGTGCTCAGAAACAAGCAAATTTCACTAGTTAAAGTGCTTTGGAGGAATCACAAGATAGAAGAAGCTACTTGGGAAATGGAGCAAGATATGAGACGTCGATACCCGGAGCTGTTTCTATAATTTCGAGGACGAAATTATTGTAAGGGGGGAGGAAATATTATACCCAAGATGTCAAAGGTATGTTCCTAACTCAAAATAGTCCTCTAGATGTTAATTTTATGTTAAAAAGCATAAAATCTAACTAAAGGCAAAATAGTCAATTCATTTGGAACGGTATGAATCAATTATCCATAGAAAGGCATTAGGGGTAAAATAGTCATTTTGCCATGGATAAGCATTGAAAAAGTCAAGGATGAGTAGGTTTAATTGCATTTAATGGCATTAATTAAGTAATAATTATGTTTAGTGCGAAATGACCAAAATGCCCTTATATGAAGAATTAAGGACTTATGAGTTATACAATTAAAATAATTGGGCCAATAGTATAATTTTAGAAAATAAATAAAATATTTTCCTATAAATGAAAGGAAATTCGTTCAAGCCAAGGGAGCGAGAATTTCTTCAACCTTTCATCCATTTTCTCTCAAATCTTCCATGAAACAAGCCTTCTCTCTTTAAGTTTTAAAGGAGTTTTGCATAATTTTTCAAGGAGAACAAGATAGGAGCCTTGGATCTTCAAGTTGAAGGGTTTAAGATAAGGATTAAAAACCCTAGTTTTGATGTGATTTGAAGTAGATGTTGAGGTATATTGTTATATATGTAGGATTAAGGTGTAAAAGAAGACAAAGGCAAAGGATTTGTTAGAGGAATTCTTTAAAAAGGTAAGGAAGAACCTCCCATGACTTTAGGGATTATGCTAGGGTTTGTAGATTTTTATGAAACCTTAAATTAAGGCTTTAAGGCATAGAATTAGTTGATGGCAAGTGTAGTTGAACTCATTTATTCTATTTATTGCCTTGAATTCATTATACATGAAGTTATTGCTATTTATGTTTTATGAGTTGTTATGTTTGACTGAAGAAACTGAAGTGTGGATGCTGATTGTGGCAAAACTTGTAGTATTGGAGGCCACATGGTGTTGAATAGTTTCTATTAGAAGTGTTGATGTGTTGTTTGCATTAGCTTACAATGTTATAACAATAATGGATGATTATGGGAATGAGATTTTATACTTCCTTTAAGATTTTAAAGACTATTAAGGGGAGGTTTATTTGATCCATAAGTTGATCTATTGGTTAATTGTCAATAGGAATAGATGTGGCATAGTTTAATATGAAAAATTCGGACTTGGCAAGCTTAGGGGCTATGTTAAACATGCTTAAGTATTTCAACCATAACTTAAGTTATAAAAATCGAAATGAGATGATTCTTAAAGCACTAGAAATTTAGGAGATATCCCTACAACTTTTATGTTTATACCAAGAGCCAATTCGTTGTACAAATGGATGGAAAATGGCTAGAAGTATAAACGGTTGGTTATTAATGTTTAAGATTTAACATGATCAATTCTTATGATTATGAATTGATTATTAATGTATTATTGTAATTATGCCATGTACAAATGTTTACCCATTAGTTAGATGATCTTTGAAAGATATCAATGCATGATTAATGTTATGAAATGGCATGAAGATGCAATGTAATACATGTTTTAAGATGATGTATGTGAGCAAGAGGTAATGTAAATGGATTGATAATCCATAGATGAATTAAAAGGATTAAGCTCACCAAAATATGTATTTACATGCCATAAGATGTTAGAGATGCATATAGACATGATGGAAAACGTGTAAGCATATCTTCCTATATCGGTTAAGGAAATATGAATATATGCTTTAGATGTTAAATAACGCGTAAGCACGCCTCCTGATGATATGAGCTCTAGATGAATTTGAGGCTAGCTGATATGAAGTGCTTAAGATGCTAAGAAAAGTCCGATCGGCTAGACGTTAAATGGTTCACATGCATTTAGTTGCATTACATGAGTTATGATGTTATTTACATCATGAGATGATTTATACTCATATTAGATGATATTTAGATGTTACATCATGACATGTAATGTGTGTGTACTATGTTTACATACTTATTTGTATGTGTATGCATTGATGTTTTTATAGCCATGGGGTAAAATGATCAAAAGCATATGAATTAGAAAAAAAAAGGAAAGTATACCTGGATGTAAAAGCTAAGTGATCTGTTAACAAATATGTTTAAATGAAGGTCAAATTGCACATTTAGAATGAAATGGATCATTCCTTACTGAGCGATTAGCGCTCACCCTTTCATTGTTGATTGTTTTGCAGGTAGATCAGAAGCGAAGGATGCTAGAGACAGCGGGGTGATAATCCTAGGATTATACTATTTTATCTAGGCTTTTTGGCCGGATTTTGGATACTTCTTATTTCGTTTGTGCCTGAATTACAACTTAAATGCATATATTTTATGTTTTAGTCCAAAACGTGCAATTAGAGCAAATAATGAGCAGAATTGAGTTTCTGGACCTAGAAGCAAGCGAATCTCAGGATTTGAGGAAGTTCTAAAGCGGATTTGAAGCACTATGAAGCTTGTTCCTATTGGAGAGCACGAAAGATTGAAGATTCAAGCAAGGAAGCAAGCGGAAGGCAGTTTTGTAATTTCAGAATTGTGCAAAAAAGTTCGCCGCGGCAAAGTTTTGTCTTCGCCGCGGTGATAAACAGTCGGGAACTCATTGTCGTAGCGAAGAATATTCTTCACCGTGGCGAAGTCTACAAATTTCAGTTTTTCAAAACTATGCGTTTTATTTTAGGCGAGAGTTTTAGGTTTTTTTGGACCGACTATATAAGAAAAACTGAGCCATTCTAGAAGGGAGTTCGACATTTTTGGGAGAAAGAAGAAAAGATTGGAGATTAGCTCTTTGGATTCATCAAATTGGATTCATCAAATAGGGAAGATTTTTGTTTTCTTTTCTTTATTCCAATATGTTGAATACATTGATTACTGTTTTTATTTCGATTTGTGTTAATTTCGGTATGAACTAACTCACTTTGGGTTAGGGTTTTGATATAATTGGGATTTTTATGTTTCAATAGATTAATGTTGCTTTTACATTCTATTGCATGGATTGTGTGATTACTCTTGTTTTTATTGAAATTATTTGTTGACATGATGAGATTGAGAAATGAATCATGTATGAGCTTCTTATTGTTGTATTGAACGCTAGAGATAGGTTTGAGAATCAATGAAATCAATTTAGGATTCCATTAGCTTAATGAACTTGGATCTATTAATCTTCAATTTGTTGGGTGCGGAAGCTTAATAGGGAAAAATAGGAAAACATAGCCTGAGAAGGTATGTTTTACAGATTAAGGAGTCTGATTTATAATCCGTGCATGTGAGTGTAGAAGTAGGATAATTCGTAGATTAATTCATAAAATCCTAGTGACGTCAAAACCGTAACCGTTTGTTTAATTGATATTTCTCTTGAATTAGTTTTACTGTCATTAATTAGCCTTCAAAGTAAGTAGTAAATTTTGTATTCATTTTAGCTTAAATTTCTCCTGCAAATCCAACATCTTTTAGTTTCTCCAACTTGACAAACAACTAGGAAAATCAATGCTTAACAAACAATCCTGATGGGAATGATACTTTACTTATCATTTATTACTTTTTTTTACTAGTGCACTTGCTACACATTGCATGTTGTAATTTCAATGCATCAAGTTTTTGGCGCCGTTGCCGGGGATTGATTTTTGTGTTAACATTGAACTTTTCTTGTGTTTGCTAGATTGGCGTTTAATTTTTGTTTTTAATTTTTTTGTTAGTTTAATTGTATTGTTCTTTTCTGTTAGCTTGTGATCTCACATTTTCTTTCTTTCTGTGTAGTTTATGTGAAAAGCTAGACGTCATCCAGTGGTTCCTCTTGATCCAGAGATTGAAAGAACTGTAAGAAGACTTAACAGAGAAAGAAGAGAACGAGAGGCTATAGTCATTGAGATGGCGGAGAATAGAACATTGAGGGAATTTTCAGTACCTACGGTTGATGGCAGTGGTCCAAGTATAACTAGGCCACCAGTGCAAGCCAATACTTTCGAAATAAAGTCGGCAATCATCCAAATGATCCAACAGTCGGTTCAGTTTAAGGGAGATCTGAAGGAAGATCCAAATTCACACATTGCTAATTTCTTGGAGATCTGCGATACCTTCAAATCAAATGGAGTGTCAGATGATGCCATCAGATTAAGATTGTTTCCTTTTTCATTAAGGGATAAAGCAAAATGATGGTTAATGGCACTACCACCAGGAACAATCACAACCTGGAATAAATTGGCCTATCACTAAATACTTCCCTCTAGTGAAATCTGCAAAGATGAGAAACGATATCACATCGTTTCTACAGGAAGAGACTAAATCCCTTTATGAAGCTTGGGAAAGATACAAGGAACTACTGAGAAAGTGTCCACACCATGGGTTGCCAGTTTGGATGCAAGTCCAAACATTCTATAGTGGGTTGATGGTTAATGTGCAAACGATGGTAGATACAACATCTGGGGAAGCATTGCAAAACAAGACACCTAAAGAAGCTTATGAGTTGCTTGAAGTTTTGGCAAGTAACAACTATCAGAGACCCAATGAGAGAATGCAGTCGAAGAAGTATATAGGTCTTCATGAAGTTGATGCTTACACGGCCATCTCAGCCCAACTTACAGCACTTCAGAAGCCATTAGGAGGTATGCAAGTGAATTTTATTCAAACACCTCAACTGACATGTGATTTTTATGTAGGTAACCATGTGAGCAATGAATGTCAATTAGGGAACACCTTCGCTTCAGCTTCATCATCATTGGAACAAGTTAACTACTTGGCAGGGAATCAAAGACAACAAAACAATCCTTATTCCAACACATACAATCCTGGTTGGAGAAATCATCTAAACTTGTCTTGGGGCAATCAGAACCAGCAGAATCAGCAGAATAACCAATGGAATCAAAGAACAGTGCCAAACAATCAAGTGGGGATGAATAATCAACCAGGGGAGCAAAGATTGTCAAAATTAGAGGATATGTTCGAGAAATTCATGCAAGAGACCACAGGTTTCATGAGTGAGACGAGGGCAACTTTCAAAAACCAAGGGGCGTCCATTCGAAACTTGGAGGTGCAGGTGGGGCAAATAGCAGAAAAATTGAATGAGCGACCATAGGGTTCCCTACCAAGCAATACAGTGACAAATCCACGTGAACAAGTGAATGCAACAACTCTACGGAGTGGAACAGTCTCGGAAGAGGTGGAACAAATAGGGAAAGAAGAGAGCCTACCAAAAGACAAGGTAGATTCTGATGAAGAAGTTGACGAAGAGATCATTGTTGAAGAGAAACCAACAAGTCTCGGGGAAGATGAACCAAAGAGGGAAGAGAGGCAAAGGCAAAAGAAAGAAAAATTGCCATTTCCCGAGATTGTAACGCCCCGCTTGAGGTACGTTGTTATTGTTTCCTCTTTTGCCCTTAATCGAGTTGGTTTTGTTATTATTGTTTGATTGAGTGTTGTGTTGAATGTTTGCCCTGAAAATTGGTTGAAAACAGAAGAAGTTCAGTCTGCCGTGCTTCGCCGGGGCGAAGAAGAAGCTTCGCCGCGGCGAAGATGTGTTGAAACCAAGGGAAACTCCCTGGACAGTTTCGCCGCGGCGACAGAGGTTTCTTCGCCGCGGCGACAGGCCGAATAAAAGGTTGATTGAGTTTTAGATATTTTCTTCCTTAAGGACAATTTGACCTTTCTACCCCTAATTAGCAGGAAAAGTGGGGAGTTAATTGTAAGGATATTTCATGGAGAATAGGTTGAGATAGGGGTGAGTTTGTAATGAATCAAAGGATATGGATGGAATTCCCAAAGAAGAGTAAGGGCAAAATGGGAATGAGTGTGTTTATATTTCATTAAAAGGAATTAGAATCAAAGAAACCCCTCATTTTCTTCTTCTCAAACGTGACTCTTCATTCTTCTCCTCTCAACTTCTCTTTTCTTTTGATCAAGGTTTCCCAAGGGATTTTTGAAGGGATTTGGGGTAGAAAAGCAACCTAAGGCTTCCTAAGGTAAGGATTTCTTCTTAAGTTGTGTGATTTGGGAGTTTTAACCCATATTGAAGTTTGAGGGTTTTCATTCTTTTGGTTAAGATTAGAGGAGAAGTCAAGCTAAACAAGTGAAAGGAAGAGTTTGTGAAGTCTCTCCTTAACAAGGTAAGTAAAACCCAACCCAAGTTGAGATTTATGAATTTTCTTGATTAGGGTTTTGATAGAAATGATGTATGTATGTGATGTGCATGTAATATAGCATGTATGAAGGATTAAATAGAGATTTCTATGCTTTGTGATTGTTTATACCTTGCAAATTTGAGAAATGGGTTGTTGGTTTGGCAAGGTAGTTGAGATGGAATTTAAGGGGTATTATGGATCCCCTTTTTGGAAGTGTTTTCTATGGCAGGTTTTGTGGCTTTGTGAAGGGGTTTTTCCCCATTTTGGATGGTTAAGAAAAGTTTTAGAATCATGGCTATGATAGAGTTTTGTAGTGCACATGAGTTGTTTGATGAAATGCCTAATAGAGGTTTGAGTGTGAGAAATGAACCTTAATTCTTGCAACATTGCATGTTGGCATCTCATAAGTGCATTGGTGAAGATGAACCATCCATAGGCACTAGTTGTACATGGAAAAGTGACCTAAGAAAGTGTAAGGAAATGGTTTATGCAATTACCCTATGAGTAGAGAGCTTAGTGGGTAAAATTACTCTAAGGGTAGAGAGCATTGAAAAATGCTACAATAGAATGAATTAGAAGAGTAGTATAGTTGGGATGATGCTTTGTGATCATCACCCGACCGTTATGGGAATCGGATTGATGCTTGGTGATCATCATCCGAATAGCCCTTAGAGTGATGGGTCGATGCTTTGTGATCGTCACCCGATGAGTAGTAGAAATGGGTAGATGCTTTGTGACCGCTACCCGGTTAGTGATAGATAAGTAGGTTGATGCTTTGTGATCATCATCCGACATTTAGTAGAAACGGGTTGATGCTTTGTGACCATCACCCGATAGTGACTAGAGACGGGTAAATGCTTGGTGATCGTTACCCAAAATTCATGAGGAACGGGTAGGCGCTAGGTGATCTCCACCCGATAGTTAGAAAGAACCGAGTTGGTGCTTTGTGATCCTCACTCGGTAGTCACTAAGAACGGGTTGGTACTGTGTGAATTCCACCCGATAGCCATAGAGAGTGAGATGGTGCTGTGTGAACGCCATCCGGCCGTACCTCCGGTAAGATGAGGCCATGATGTTATTAGAAACAGAAATAGAATCAGAGATAGCATAAGGAAAGAATTAAGAGTTATTCATACGGGGACAGACAGATAGAGAGTTTTACTTACTGAGCATTATTTTGTGCTCACCCCGTTATTTTCCTTTGTGGATGCAGGTTCTAGGTGACGTTGCGGTCGGAGGGGCGTCGGCAAGCAATGAGGAATAGCTACACTGTTTCCCCTGTTTTGTCTTATAAAATACATTTTTTGTAAACAGTACTCTTTATGTATAAAAGACACATGAATTGTAATGAAAAGAAAACTTTGGGCCCAACTTTTCTATTATTATTATGCATGCATTGTACAGTTTTCAGTAGATGTTACAGAGATACACTAGAGTTGGAACATCACACCCCTCCTGTGCCTTTTCCTCAAAAGCTCAGAAAGAAAAATCAGGATAAGCAGTTTACAAAATTCATTGAGATATTTAAAAAACTGCATATTAACATTCCTTTTGCAGATGCCTTGTAACAGATGCCGAGCTACGCTAAATTCCTCAAGGAAATTTTGTCAAACAAAAGGAAGTTGGAAGAGAGGGAAACAGTGATGCTTACGGAGGAGTGTAGAGCCATTCTACAGAAGAAGCCGCCACCAAAACTCAAGGATCCAGGGAGTTTCACTATCCCTTGTATTATAAGAGATATTACTTTTGATAGAGTTTTATGTGATCTAGGTGCAAGCATAAATCTAATGCCTTTTTCTGTTTTCAGGAGACTAGGGATTGGTAAAGTGAAACCAACGACCATTTCTTTACAGCTTGCAGATAGATCCATCAAGCATCCGAGCGTCATAATTGAATATGTATTGGTTAAGGTGGACAAAGTCATCTTTCCTGCGGATTTCGTCGTGTTGGATATGGAAG
Organism: Pistacia vera; assembly: GCF_008641045.1. Lineage (NCBI taxonomy): Eukaryota > Viridiplantae > Streptophyta > Magnoliopsida > Sapindales > Anacardiaceae > Pistacia > Pistacia vera. The sequence goes on along the minus strand of NW_022196225.1, from coordinate 127,772 downwards.
AGGATAAGGAAATGCCTCTCATCTTGGGGAGACCATTTCTTGCCACCGGAAGAGCCCTAATTGATGTGCAAGAAGGAAAATTGTTGTTAAGGGTTCAAGATGAAACGGCGACATTCAATGTTTTTGAGGCCATGAAATTTCCATAGAGTCTGATTCATTCTTTAGTGTAGACTTGGTGGACAGGGTAGTAGTAGATGTTATTGAAGAGAACACCCCTCAACTACCTTTAGAAGCTTGCTTAGCCCAATAAAAAACAGCAGAGGTAAATGAGTCGGCAAAGAATGAGTGTGCTAGACTTTTGGAAGCACTTCAGCCGATACTTGCAAGCCAAGATCCAGAATTTGAAGAATTTGACATTGAAAAAGAGAAGGAAAAGTCAAGAACGGAAGAACCTCCAAAACTTGAACTGAAGCCTTTACCTTCTCACCTTAAATATATGTATCTTGGTGAATTAGAAACCTTTCTGATGATCATCAATGCAGGGCTAAGTAATTTAGAGGAAGAACAGTTGATTCGGGTGTTAAGGGAGCACAAATCAGCAATTGGATGGACCATATCGGACATAAGGGGTATCTCTCCATCTTTTTGTATGCACAAGATACTCATGGAAGATGATGTCAAGCCTAGGGTGCAACCACAACAAAGATTGAATCCTTCTATGAAGGAAGTGGTGAGAAAGGAACTGGTGAAACTTTTAGATGCAGGCATAATCTATCCTATTTCAGATAGTACATGGGTGAGCCCAGTGCAAGTGGTTCCAAAGAAATGAGGTATCACGGTGATTAAGAATGACAACAATGAATTGATACTAGCTAGGATAGTCACGAGTTAGAGGGTGTTCATTGATTATAGGAAACTGAATGAAGCAATAAGGAAGGATCATTTTCCATTTCCTTTCATTGATCAAATGTTGGAAAGATTGGCAGGCCATGCCTATTATTATTTCTTGGATGGTTTTTCAGGTTATAATCAGATTGTCATTGCTCCTAAAGATCAAGAGAAGACGACATTCACTTGTCTTTATGGCACCTTTGCGGACAGAAGGATACCTTTTGGGTTGTGCAATGCACCGGCCACATTCCAACGATGCATGATGTCAATTTTTTGTGGCATGGTGGAACAGTTCATAGAAGTCTTCAAGGATGACTTCTCTGTTTTTGGTTCTTCTTTTGATAATTGCTTATCTAATCTCTCATTTGTTTTGCAGCAATGTCAAGATACAAATTTGGTGCTCAACTGGGAGAAATGTCACTTCATGGTTTAGGAAGGAATTGTAATCGGTCACCGAATTTCAAAGGATGGCATCGAAGTGGATTGAGCCAAAATAGAAGTGATTGAGAAGTTGCCACCACCTGCAAACGTTAAGGCAATCCGGAGTTTCTTAAGGCATGCGGGGTTCTATAGACGGTTTATCAAGGATTTCTCTAAAATCTCTAAACCCCTTTGCAATTTATTGATTAAAGATGTCTCTTTTGATTTTAATGATGAATGCATGCATGCATGCATGCATGCTTTTCAAACTCTTAAGAATTTATTAGTATCTGTACCCATTATTGCAGTTTTCGATTGGGGACTACCTTTTGAATTGATGTGTGATGCTAGTGATTTTGCATTAGGAGTAGTTTTAAGACAAAGAAAGAACAAAGTTTTGCATGTAATTCAGTATATTAGCAAGACACTAACTGATGCACAGTTGAATTACACCACAATTGAAAAAGAGTTGTTAGCCGTTGTTTTTGCATTTGACAAATTTCGTTCTTATTTGCTAGGTGCTAAGGTGATAGTCTACAGGGATCATTCAGCACTCACGCACCTGTTGGCAAAGCAAGAAGCAAAACCAAGGCTGATAAGATGGATCCTACTACTGTAAGAGTTTGAATTGGAGATTCGAGACAAAAAGAGGTCAAAAAATGTAGTGGCATATCATCTATCAAGGATCGAACGACCAAACCAGGGAAGTAAAGAGGAAACTCAAATCAAGGAGACCTTCCTGGATGAGAAATTGATGAGAATTGAAGAAGCACCTTGGTATGCAGATATTGCAAATTATCTATCATCAAGAGTACTCCCAAATGGCATCACCTTCCAACAGAAGAGGACGTTTTTCTCTGACTTGAAGTTTTATTTTTGGGAAGAACCATTTCTGTATAAATATTGTGCAGATCAGATGATACGTAAGTGTGTCCTGGAAGAGGAGATGGGGAGTATTTTACAGCATTGCCATGAAAAGGAAGTGGGAGGTCATTTTGGAGGAACTAGGACAGCGGCCAAGGTTCTTCAATCTAGATTTTATTGGCCAACCCTATTCAAGGATGCTTTCCGAGTAGTTCAGGAATGTGATCAATGTCAACAGAGTGGAAATATTTCAAGGAGAAATGAGATGCCGTTGAATAACATTTTGGTTGTTGAACTGTTTGATGTGTGGGGATTGACTTCATGGTTCCTTTCCCAAATTCTTTTGGAAATATATACATCTTGGTGGCTGTAGATTATGTGTCAAAATGGGTGGAAGCAGTTGCATTACCGTCCAATGATGCCAGGGTGGTGGTTAACTTTGTGAGGAAGAACATTTTCTCAAGATTTGGAGTACCATGGACAATCATCAGTGATGGAGGATTGCATTTTTGCAATAGGGAATTTGATGCTCTTTTGGGAAAATATGGAGTGAAACATAGAGTGGCCACACCATACCATCCTCAGACCAGCGGGTAAGTGGAACTGTCGAACAGAGAACTAAAAAGAATTTTAGAGAAGACAGTTAACACGTCCAGGAAGGATTGGTCACGGAAGTTGGATGATGCATTATGGGCATACCACATTGCATTCAAGACTCCAATTGGTATGTCTCTGTTCCGGTTAGTATATGGGAAGACATGTCACTTGCCCGTGGAACTCAAGCACAAGGCATATTGGGCAGTCAAGTAGCTAAACATGGATATGCAAGCCACAAGGGAGGAAAGTTGCTGAAATTGAATGAACTTGACGAGTTTCATCAAGAAGCGTATGAGAATGCCCAGATTTACAAAGAAAAGACTAAGAGGTGGCATGACAAGCATATAACAAAGAAGAACTTTGGAGTGGGTCAGAAAGTTTTGCTGTACAATTCTAGACTTAGGCTCTTTCCTAGAAAACTTAAGTCTAGATGGTCCGGACCCTTCATAGTTACCAAAGTCTACCCATACGGAGCTGTGGAGATTTCACATGAAGAAAATGGGACATTTAAGGTCAATGGACAATGGTTGAAGCCATACATTGATGGGGCGATGAGTTGCAAGTCACTACCCGTCAAACTCGACATCCCGGAATGATGACTTGGAAAAGTTGAGCTTCCGACTATAAACAAGGGCTTCTTGGGAGGCAACCCAAGTGTTCTCAGTTGTTTGTTTGTTGTTTTGAATTTGTTTAGTGGTTTTATGATTTAGAATAAATTTAATTTCGTTGTTTTTGGTGTTTCAGGTGAATGATTGAATTGGGGCAAAAAGCATAATTCTCCAGTTTTCAACGTGGCAAAGTTTATTCTTTGCCGAGGCATTGTACACTTTGCCAAAATGGATTCAGGAAATTCCAGACTTCGCCGTGACATTTTATTCACTGGAAATTTTAGCTGCGGCGAGAAATTTTCTTCGCCGCGACAACTACTGCATTGCGCGAATGAGCTAAGGAAAGTTCACCGCAGCGTTGTTTTCACTATAATTTTTCACCACAGCGAGAAATTTTCTTCGCCGCGGCATCGACTAGGTTGCACAATTGAACTAAGAACTTCTTCGCGGCAAAGTGTATTTTCTATAAATATTCGTATGTTTGTTTTCTATAAATATTCGCGTTACTTTTCAGTTTTGCAAAAATTTTCAAAGAACACCCAAGAGCCAAACACTTCCACCTTTAATCCAGAGATTTTCCAGAGAATTTTTTTCCCTTTACTCCATTCCTTAACCCTCACAAACACTAAATCAACTCACTTTGTCGAGGATTTTTGCAAAATCTTGAAGAAAAAGTTGGAAACCCTAGGTTTTTCATAATTGGGGATCTTGCAATTTGGGTCGAAATTGGTGAGATTGGTGGTGCATTCATCGTAGGAGTGGTAAGATCTCGAGTTCTCTAGCTTTAAATTTGTTCAATTTCGATTTTTAGTTCTTTAAATTTGAGAAATTGATTGAATGTGTTGAGTTGTGAATTTTGGTGCAATTTGTGGATTAATTTTGATTTAAGAAGAGTGGAGTTTGATTTATTTTGTGTTGAAGAAGTTGGGTTTTCGATTTTGAAGTGGTTTGATTGAGTTTGGAAGAGTGGTAATTTGGGGGTGTAGGTGCAATTTTTGAAACCTTGGTGTGAATTTAGGAATGATTGTGGTTTGTAGAAAGGGTACTTTAGCGTTGAATTGTCGAGTTGAATTTTTAGTTTAGAGGTAGATTTGAGTGATCAATTTTGAAATCCGAAATGCCGCTCAAAGCAGTTCCCAAGGGTAAAGGAAAACAGGTCGACAATAAATTTATAAATGAAAAGGCTAGGCAGCGGTATGAAGGCGTTATTAAACGAAAAGATAAAAGGTTTATTGTCGAGAGAGGATTGATCACAATCCATAGAGAAGATTGGAATCGAGGGAGAAATTGGGATATCTTTATGAGTGAACCGGAACACTTAGCCATAGAGCCAATAATGAGAGAATTTTATGCTAACTTCCCTGAGTGTGATCCCGGGCATGTTTATGTGAGAGGTATCAATGTGCCAATCGATGCAAAGGTTATCAATGATTTTTACAAACTTGCTCCAATTGACCGTGATGAGTACCAGGAATTTAAGAAGAAGTAGATTAAGAAGGAGGAGATTCTTATGGTCATAGCAAAACTGGGTACCTTTTGGGATATTTCGAAGAAGGGGAGTAGAAGCATTAAAGGAACGAATTTGATTCCTATGGCTAGATTGTGGCAGTATTTTGTTTGTACGCGGATGGTTCTAGAGGCGCATTATAGTACAGTGGTTTTTGAGCGAGCAGTGTTACTTTATTCCATTGCCATTGGAAAGAAAATGGATGTGGGGAATATAATAATGGAGAGTATACAGCATGCAAGGGCGAGGGAGCTTCTCCTTCCCACATCTCATCACTGAGCTGTGCACCCAAGTAGGAGTCAAGAAGGCAGATGATGAACCACTTATTCATCTTGTCCCACCCCTCGATACCAACTATTATCACAAGCTACTCGAGCGTCCTCCCAGTGAAGGACCCAACTCTGGATCGAAGAGACAAAGAACCACAACAGCTGCCACAACATCCAGTTCAACATCCTCGACAAAGGAGCTGCTGCAACAAATTTTGGACAAGGTTGAACCGGATGGAATGAGATCAAGATTGGATGGCAAGGCAGACTTGAATGCAATACGATATGCAATACAGCTGCTGCACCAATCTAGGAGTTGATGTGTCAAACTTTCAATGGCAAGACTGGCAAGAAGAGCAAGAAGATGATTCCATGAAGACAATGATGACACCGAAGGAGAGGAGGACGAAGAAGAATGAAACCTAAGCACTTGTTTTTGAATTTTATGTTTTCAGTTGTTCTTGTTCTGTTTGATACATTGGAACTTATTTTCTTTTCTGTTTAGATTGTTAATTTTTGTTTGAATTTTCTAGTTTAGTTTGTAAGGGTGAGATTAGGTTGTAATATTTTCATATTATTCAGTGGAAATTTCGAACATAGTGGACACCATAGCATTTCATTTGTTTTACAAATGATGATGATGAGGAAGCCAAGGAATGGGTGTGCATGCTGTTGAATGAAAATCAGACTTCACAGATTAATCAGGGAAATATCTCGTACCTTTTTAAATATTGTTTTTCCTATTCCTGAAATGTACATGATGTGACATTGGGGACAATGTCATCTTTAGTTTGGGGGTGAAAATTTTGAAATTTTGATTTGTGTTGAGTTGTTTTTATGTTTTGTATTGTTGTGCAAATGATGAATTGCATAAGTCTATGATGAGAATAGGATTGTTGAGATTTTATTTATGGAAAATGTTAAGTATTGTTTCAAGTTTAGGTTGGTTGATGAATTTTTCCTTTCTAGAGGTTTGTTGAGTGGTTCAACCACCCTTTTCATTTTTCCGGCATGCTTAGAAACATTTTTTGTGGTTAGGTGAAGTCTTGATAATGTTGGTGGACTCTAGAACCTAGTTGAGAAGTGCTTGAGGCGAAATTCTAGGAATAGACATTACTGAGGAAGTGATTTAGGCAGTTTTTCGGAACGTTTGAGCCTTTCCAACCGACCATGAAATTTTTTCCCTAGTCACCCATTTAAGCCTTATGAAATCATCACTGTCCTATTCTTCCTGTGCAACTAAAAATGCCCAAACATTTCACCCTAAACATGTGTCACAACCTTTAAAAGAATTCTGAACCTAAGGCAGACACAAAAGAGTTTGGAAAGTTGTGTGAGATTTAGACGAACCAAAATAATAAGTTTTGGGGTCGAGAGAAGGGCAAGAAAAAAAGGGGCAATTGACCTCAATAATTTAATAATGCTTTCCAAAAAAAAAAAAAAAGATAAAAAGAAATAGAAATTGAGAGTCTTATCTCAGAATCAAAAATAAGAATTGCACATGTTAGAGGTTTATGAAATGGTTGACACCTTGATCAGTGATTGAGAAAGAAAGCAGAGATTGATGTTGTTCTTAGTGTTTGCTTAAAGGAAACCGAGTTCTCTTACTTTGTTTATCTTAACCTGTTCTTTGGAGCCCACTAACTGAGCCTAATGTTACAAGCCTGTAAAGACCTTTTGATCCTTAGTGATGTCTAATCCTCATTAGTGGAGAGTAGTTCGATACTTAGGCTTATGGAGTCTATAACCATTTGATAAACTTTGCATTTCTGCATAAAATAATTCGGGAAGTCAGAAGGTGGACTGAAGTGGGGATTACCTACTAAGGAGGCCGATAGAGAAAAATAGTCAATTCAATTTATAACTTCTTGGAGTGTTAAGCATTTTCCAGTAATAATGTTTCAACAATTTTTGAGACTTGTATAAATACTAGGCAACTCTTTGTGTTTGAGTTTGAGTTTGAGTCTAATTTTTCTCATTTCATTTTCAATTTTGCTGTTTTGTGTTTTTGTTTGTTAGTTGTTTTCTTTTAGTCGTATTTTGTACCTGATGCTCGAGGACGAGCATGTCTTAAGTTTGGGGGTATTTGATAATCCTAGGATTATACTGTTTTATCTAGGCTTTTTGGCCAGATTTTGGATACTTCTTATTTTGTTTGTGCCTGGATTACAACTTAATTGCATATATTTTATGTTTTAGGCCAAAACGTGCAATTAGGGCAAATAATGAGCGGAATTGAGTTTCTGGACCCAAAAGCAAGCGAATCTCAGGATTCGGGGAAGTTCTGAAGCGAATTTGAAGCATTATGAAGCTTGTTCCTATTGGAAAGCACGAAAGATTGAAGATTCAAATAAGGAAGCAAGCAGAGGGCAGTTCTGTAATTTCAAAATTGTGCAGAAAAGTTCGTTGCGGCGATAAACTCTCGGGAACTCGTTGCCGCGGCGAAGTCTGCAAATTGCAATTTTTCAAAACTGTACTTTTTATTTTAGGCAAGAGTTTTAGGTTTTTTTGGACCGACTATATAAGAAAAACTAAGCCATTTTAGAAGGGAGTTCGACATTTTTGGGAGAAAGAAGAAAAGATTGGAGATTAGCTCTTTGGATTCATCAAATAGGGAAGATTTTTGTTCTCTTTTCTTTATTCCAATATGTTGAATACATTGATTACTGTTTTTATTTCGATTTGTGTTAATTTTAGTATGAACTAACTCACTTTGGGTTAGGGTTTTTATGTAATTGGGATTTTTATGTTTAATCAATAGATTAATGTTGCTTTTACATTCCATTGCATGGATTGTCTGATTACTCTAGTTTTTATTGAAATTATTTGTTGAACATGATGAGATTGAGAAATGAATCATGTATGAGCTTCTTAGGGTAATTGCCATTGTTGTATTGAATGCTAGAGATAGGTGTGAGAATCAATGAAATCAATTTAGGATTCCATTAGCTTAATGAACTTGGATCTATTAATCTTCAATTTGTTGAGTGCGGAAGCTTAATAGGAAAAAGTACGAAAACATAGTCTGAGAAGGTATGTTTTACACATTAGGGAGTCTAATTTATAATTCGTGCATGTGAGTGTAGAAGTAGGATAATTCGTAGATTAATTCATAAAATCCTAGTAAAGTCAAAACCCTAACCGTTTGTTTAATTGATATTTCTCTTGAATTAGTTTTACTGTCATTAATTAGCCTTTAAAGTAAGTAGTAAATTTTGTTTTCATTTTAGCTTAAATTTCTCCCGCAAATCCAACATCTTTCAGTTTCTCCAACTTGACAAACAACTAGGAAAATCAGTGTTTAACAAACAATCCTTGTGGGAACGATACTTTACTTATCACTTTATTACTTTTTGCGACTAGTGCACTTGCTACACATTGCATGTTGTAATTTCAATGCATCACGGGGTTACACGTGAGGGAAGATGATTTATTGTCATCTTGATGTTTTTATCTTGATGTAAATAATGTAAATGATAAATGTTTGTGAAATGCCTTTGGAAGCTTCCACCCTATAAATATGTTTTGATTGTGTAATTTCTAGATAAATTCTTAAAGTTTTTGAAATTATAAGTTTGGATCCTGCGTGACATTTTATATGCATGTTTTGGATATTATTATTATTATCCTTACATAGGTTTTTTTCTAAATACAACTCTTTCTCCAGACATATATCCCCGGGATTTTCATTGAGGGATATTCAGAGGATACCTGACTGGATGGGGGTTTTGTTGGAGTAGATGCCCTAGAGCCAATCAATTATTGTAAAACTGACTCTTTGTAATAATTTTCATTAATCAATAAAAGGCATTTTATTCTATATCGCGTAAATCATTATTATTGCAATATGTATTGATATATATCCTTAGAGTGGTAGAACCGTGACGAAGGTATCAAGTGTTTCAAGTCTTGATAGTGAGAACCCTATGAGCACATATGGTGGCCATTCTAGAAACGTCCGTAGCCCCAGTATTATTCTGAAGTAAGGGCACAGATAATACGGTAAGGCTATCATAGTGTTGAACGACCTTGCCAAAAGACAGTGACTGATCTCACTTGTTAAGGTTGTTTGGTGACAATCTGGTGCAACACATGGGTGCTTGCTGTAGACGTATACACCGCAGCAAGTTCACTGGACTGACCCACCAGAGGATTCCATATGGATGGTAACCCTAGTGTCTATGGAACAAATCCTCTAACGAATAGTGGTGCATGTGATCCTTAGACTTGAGATCACTGGAGGGCCTTGTGCACCGATTGGTGCAGTTTGACACTAGCCTAACGCAGTTCTATTCGGAGCTGTCAATACGGTGGTGATTGGCTGCATCAAGGAGTGTATCAAGACTATGGTGGATAGACAGAGGATTCATCACTCCCGGATACGGGAGAAGTTATCTCACGACGTAATTCAATATATGGCAATGACACTAAAACTGTGGCCACAGTGGGATTGAGTTGTTGCTCTATCTAGATTATAATACAGGTCATTGGTCCAGAAACTAAATACATAATATCGAGAGTAACCGATGGTTGACACTATTTCTATGCCTTCGTCTCGTCGAGATAACGCAAGATGAAAGGATCCAATTGTACGGTAACCATATCGTTGACAGGTAGCTACTTTGCTGAATCCGAATCTATCGGGTGGCCATGATGCCTTTTTAGGGGCCAATCTTGGTTTGTGTACTAGTGAGACGATTAATTGGTGTTAATCGCGATACTATACACTACTGGTATGATGAGGAGCCTATGGGTCACACATATAGAAGATAATTTAAGACTCAGGAAGTAAGAAAGACGTTTTCGTCTTTTTAGGTGAAAGGGTATTTTGGTAATTTCACAGTGCAATTAAATTTGCTGAGGTCGTAGTCTTTTATTTAATTTGTTAGAAAAATTAAATGAGTGAAATTACATTTAAATATGTGTTAGCATATATTTAAATAAATTATCATTATTGTTAAATGTTAATATATATATTAAATATATATTAATTGATTTTAATTAAGATAATGATGAATTAAAATAAATATCTAATTGGGAGTGTTTGGAAACATGGGGTGTTTGGGTTGGAGCCCAAGCCCATCCATATGGGAATAGGGCAATTAAAATAACACTATAAAAGAAAAGTGTTAATTGAAAGAAAACAGATTTTTCATTAGTTTATTTTCATTGTAAAAGAGAAAAGCACACAGCCCCAAACTCTCTCCCATGCCAATATTGGTTTTTGCCTAAAATCAAACACTCTTCATTTCTTCTTGATTCTTAAGGCTAAAGAGGATCTAGCAAATCCCTCTTTAGTTCCTAGCGATTGTCTTCGTGTGGACTACATTGGTTCGATCCTACACTTGGGTCGGTAGCAAGATACATTCAAAGACAACTTGGAAGAGCCTCCAAACGTGCGTTGATTTCTTAAACTCTAGATTAATTTTTTGCAGATTCTTATTGCGATATAAACTGTAAAATTGTACCCTGATCTTGGTTCTATGGAACGATCCTTGTTATTATTGTTTTTGTTTTCCGCTGCCTCAATGGATCATTTCCTAACAGGTTTTACATTTTAAAAGGTGTTTTAAGATGTTTTCTATTATGGAGTCATGCATTCATGAGAATTGATGACAATATCCCTTACGTAAAGTTCCGCTGCTCCAGTCATCCAATCACTGTAAGTATGTTTATCTGATTTTAGGTAAAGCTTGATTTAGTTGATTAACCTTACATGTGTGACTGTGAAAGGGAATAAATATGAGAAAAACAAGGAGAACAGATCTAGGTTGTAGTGATGCTTTGAATGCACAAGATGTTCCAACTACGTTTAAGCTCCTAACTCAGTAGCTGCTACTGCAAGCGCTTCGGGTTTAGATATTTCAACATTAGAGCGTATGATCCAGGAGGCTGTTAATAGAGCTTTAAGGAAAACCCCACCGGAAAGTACAAGTACTCTGGTGACGACGGCGATGACCAATGTGGTACCAAGCCAAGAAGTAAGGACGAGGACCCTAGAAGCAATGGTTCCTCCGAAGCAAATTGAACCGATTTACGGCCTCTCAAGTAAACATCATCCTCCAGAATTAACCGGCACTAATGATGTAATAGTAGTGGAACAATGGATCAAGTTGGTAGCAAAAACTACTGCTTTATTTCCTATGGCAGACCAAGAGAAAATCTGGTATGCTACATACCTGTTAAGAGGAGATGCTATGACATGGTGAGAGCTTATGGAGCAAACTCAAAATACCACCACTCTCACTTTTTCAAGGTTCAAGCAACTATTTAAGGAGCAATATCGAATGGGAAACATGATATGCTCTAAGCTACAAGAGTTTATTAGTTTTCAACAAGGAAATATGACGGTTAAAGAGTACTCAATCAAGTTCAACTCCTTGGCTAAGTTTGCACCCACACTGGTCAGTACACCACATACCTGATTAGAGAGATTTGAGGGCAGACTTCATCCCACTATCGCTAGAGATGTTATGTCAAGTCATTAGCCCTCTCAAATGTATAGTGAAGCACTCACCAGAGCCATTAAAGGCCGAGATATGATGGTAGGTTTGATTATCTTCAATATGCCAGACTTTGACATCATTCCCGATATGGACTTTCGTAGTAGCTATGGAGTAGAGATAGACTATTACAAGAAAAGAAAGTCAAGCTTAATCTAGACCATGAGGACAACTTCATTATTGGATAAGAACACCCAACTAGCATGATGATTAGTGCAACAAAAGCTAGGAAGATGTTGAAAAAGGGGTGTTCTGGGTACATTGCACATGTAGTAAATAAGCGAGAGAGTCTTAGCCCAAGTGTACATGAGGTACCTATGGTAAATGAATTCATTGACGTGTTTCTAGATGAATTTCCAGGTTTACCTCCATAGAGGGAAGTAGAGTTTAGTATAGAACAGGTCCCAGGTACGGCCCCTGTTTCAAAGGCTCCTTATTGCATGGCCACAACTGAGCTCCAAAAATTAAAGAAACATTTACAAGAGTTGTTAGACAAGGGCTTTATCAAGCCGAGTCATTACCCCATTGTAATATCTGCTTTCTAAACTCATAAAATATACATTATGAAAATACATATAAGATTAAGAGTTGGGCCCAAATTTTTCTTTTATTAAACATATACATTCTTTACACAAAATTTGGATTATGTACAAAAGTTATCAAAAACATGGTGGACAGTGTAACCATTTCTCCTCGCGTGCCGACGCCCATCCAACCGCGTTCTCACCTAGATCCTGCAATCACAAAGAAAAATAACGGGGTGAGCACAAAACAATGCTCAGTCAGTAAATCCTCTACTCGACTGTCCCCGTAACTCTTTCTCTTAATTCTTTCCTTACACTTTTTCTTATCTCATTCATTTTCTCTTTCACACAGCTCTTGTTACTTAACTTCTGCTATATGTCTCGACCTCATCTTACCGGAGGCACGACCAAGTGGAGTTCACATAGCACCAACCCATTCTTCGTGACTTCGGGTGGAGATCACAAAGCACCAACCTGCTTTTCGTAACTATTGGGTGGAGATCACAAAGCACCAACCCATTTTTCATCACTATCGGGTGGAGATCACAAAGCACCAACCCGTTTTTCATATTTTCTCATTCTCTCTACTTTTAGAGTAGTTCATACACGTAGTTCTCTACTCTTTCTCAAGCCAATTCTCAATGCACAATTAATCTTCTCCACTAATGCACTCATGAAATGCCAACATGCAATGTTGCAAGAATTAAGGTTACTACTCATGATTCTCTTAGGCATTTCATCAAACAACTAGTGTGCATACATAAACTCTACTTTATCTATGGTTCTATCCCTCTCTTGAACCATCCAAAATGGGAGGAAACTCCCTCACAAAGTTATAATCCCTGTCACAACATAACACTTCCAAAAAGATTTCTCAATCTCTTTCAATTTCATCTCAAACTACATTCCCATCACACATCACACTTCTCATAATTGAAGTGTAGTCAATAACCACAAAGCAATTATTCATCTCCATCTCAATTCTCAATAACATATCATCTAACATGCATACACAATTTCTACTAAATCTCTACTCAAAAGGGTTCTCAAATAGCATCTTAGATTGAGATTTACTTACCTTGTAATGGAGAGATCTCACTAGCACTTTCCTTTCCTTTACAAGGCTTGTCTCTTCTCTACCCTTTAAACCATAACACTATAAGATTTTAATACACAAATATATGAAAAACATCACATCTAAAGCAAGAATCCTTACCTTAGGATGCCTTAGATTAATTCTCTACCAAGATCCAACTAAAAACCCTAAAAAATCCTTGAAAGCTTGAAGGAAAAGTTGAAAGGAAATGGAGAATGAAAGAGGCGGTGGAAGATGAAGAATGAAGGGTTTACTAAGCTTAACCCCTTTTTAGCTCAAATTATCTTCATTCCATCCCATATTGCCCTTGCTCTTTCTTGGAAATTCTATCCTTGTCCTTTAAATCATTACAATCACACCCCCACTCTAGGTGGTAGTGCCAATCTGTAGGCCACCTTTCCTACTCGTTGTAATACCCCAAACGGACCTACATATCTCGGTGCTAACTTCTCTTTGCTTCCGAAACGCATTACTCGCTTGTAGGGGGAAACTTTCAGAAACACTTTATCACCCACTTGGAATTCAACCTCTTTCCTCTTCAAGTCGGCATAACTCTTCTGTCGATCTTGGGCTTGCTTCATTCTGTTTCTAATTAACCTCACATCCTCCATCATTTTTCGAGTCACCTTTGGTCCAAGAGCGGTACTCAAATCATCCCTTTCACCGATTTCATCCCAATGTAGTGGAGATCTACATCGTCTACCATACAAGGCCTCGTAAGGCGCCATTTTAATTGTAGACTGATAACTGTTGTTGTAGGCAAACTCCACTAAGGGTAACATCTCATGCTAGGATACTTTATAATCCATACAGCACGCTCTCAACATATCCTCAAGCACCTGATTCGTTCTCTCTGTTTGGCCATCCGTCTGAGGATGATAGGCCGTTTTGAATGCTAAACGGGTACCCAAATTCCTCTGTAAACTCATCCAAAAAGCTGAGACAAACCTGGAATCTCTATCTGACACTATTGTCTTGGGCACACCATGCAACCTGACTATCTCCTTTATATAAATCTGAGCCAACTAATTTGTAGTGGTGCTCTCCTTTACTAGAAGGAAATAGGCTGACTTGGTTAACCTATCCACAATCACCCAGATAGCATTATACCCTCTCTGTACTCTGGGAAGACTTGTGATAAAATCCATTGAAATGCTTTCCCATTTCCACTCGGGAATACTTAGTGGCTGAAGCAACCCTGACGGCAGTTGGTGTTCTGCTTTCACCTGCTGACAAACCAGACATTTAGCTACAAATTCTGCAATATCTCTCTTCATACCTGGCCACCAATAGCCTTTCTTTACATCTTGATACATTTTGGTTGCTTCAGGATGAGCAGTGTACGGTGTGCCATGAGCCTCTGTCAGTAGTCTCTTCCGTAACTCATCATTCTGAGGGATACACAACCGATTCTTGAAATAGAGGACACCATCTATTACTTGAAACTCTGTGGTCTTGCCCTCATGCACTTGCTGAACTATTCTCTGACACCACTCATTGGCCACTTGCTTAACTCTGATTTCCTCTAGTAAAGTAGACTGAACCTCTAACCTGGCAATCCTTCCTGGAAGTACTTCAATATGTTCTCTACATAAGTCTTCTATCAACTCTTTCTGCTTACTGAGCTGAGACAAATAAGCTTTTCTACTCAAGGCATCAGCTACTACATTGGCCTTTCCCGGTTGATACTTGATCTCACACTCATAGTCCTTGACCAACTCTAACCCCCTTCTCTGTCTCATGTTCAACTCCTTCTGAGTGAAGAAGTACTTTAAACTCTTATGATCAGTGTAGATATTACTTTTTGCACCATAAAGGTAATGCCTCCAAATCTTTAGTGCGAAGACCACGACTGCCAACTCTAAATCATGCGTAGGGTATCTCGTCTCATACTCTTTCAATTGCCGAGAGGCATAAGCTATCACCCTACCTACCTGCATTAACACAGCACCAAGTCCTTACAGTGAGGCATCTGTATAAATGTCATAATCTACACCCTCCTGTGGTAACACTAACACAGGAGCTGTCGTTAATCTCTTCTTCAACTCCTGAAAACTCTTTTCACGTGCTTCTGACCATACAAAAGGAGTTCTCTGTTTAGTAAAAGCTGTTAACGGTTTAGCCAACTGGGCGAATCCTGCTACAAATCGCCGCTAGTAACCTGCTAAGCCTAAGAAACTCTTGACTTCTTTCACTGTCCTCGACCTCTGCCATTCAAGGATTGCATGCACTTTCTCGGATCCACTGAAATCCCTTCCTTAGACACAGTATGGCCCAGAAATATCACCTGATCAAGCCAAAATTCACACTTAGAAAATTTAGCATACAATGTTCTTTCTCTCAATCGTTGTAATACTATCCTCAAATGTTCCTCATGCTCTTCCCTCGACTTAGAATAAACCAGGATATCATCAATGAAAACCATTATAAACCGGTCCAAGTAATCATGGAATACCCGATTCATCAAGTCCATAAAAACTGTTGGGGCATTAGTCAAACCAAATGGCATCACTGCAAACTCATAATGCCCATAACACCCTCTGGTCCCTCAAACACTCTCTTGGGTGGTTCTTCCCACATTTAGGGCAAAGAGGAAACCCTTCCGTCTGGGGTCGCTTATTCTTCCATTTTTTTCTGTTCTGTCTAAACTGAAACTTCTTCTTTTGATTCTTCATTTCTTTGCTTTTCACACCCTCTAATTTCTCTCTCTGCGGGGCGGATGGTGGCTCACTTGGTCCTCCTGTAGAGGAACCTACTAGGGGAATTTTATTCTCGAATATTTTCGCCCTCATTGCTCGCCTCAAGGCCTCACTATAAGTTCGAGGGGGATCAAAACTCGTCATTATATCCCGCGCTATCTCCGGCTTCAACCCATGTACAAACTTATCTCTTCTCAAGTCATTGTTGCCACATCATGGGTTTCTTTCATTAGTTCCCACCAAATTCGGGCATCACCCCGAAACAAGAAACTCACATACCGGATTTTCTCCCGGTCTATCATGGGGAATAAACCTGTTGTTCGCTCTACGGACCTAAACAATTTTTCTGCTATTCCTGGGTCCGTAGTACCCTTAAACTTTGAGGGTTGATGTTGATTGGGAAGACCATAAATCGGTTCAACTCTGTTCTGTACTGGGGGAGGTACCAGTTGTTCTCTTCCTACATTCGTAGCTGGTGGTACCTGCCCAGGGGTTACAACTCTCCTTTGGTTTTCGGCCATAACTTGCTGTATAATCCCCCAAACTCTAGCTTCATCCAAGGGAGGGGGCATAACTTCTGGTGGGTTAGAAGATTCTCCCTCATTCATCACACCCTTACCACGTTTTCGGTTACTACACCTCATCTACAAAACAATCACATTTAATCAATTCGAAAAAAACACATATAGTAAGGAAAGAATTAGTTCACACAGTCGGTTATCGGACGTCGTAGCGATGAGAATAGTACACTGTCAAATCCCAAAATCTTTGCTCTGATACCAAAAATGTAATATTTGCTTTCTAAACTCATAAAATATACATAATGAAAATACATATAAGATTAAGAGTTGGGCCCAAATTTTTCTTTTATTAAACATATACATTATTTACACAAAATTTGGATTATGTACAAAAGTTATCAAAAACATGGTGGACAGTGTAACCATTTCTCCTCGCGTGCCAACGCCTATCCAACCACGTTCCCACCTAGATCCTGCAATCACAAAGAAAAATAACGGGGTGAGCATAAAACAATGCTCAGTAAGTAAATCCTTTACTCGACTGTCCCCGTAACACTTTCTCTTAATTCTTTCCTTACACTTTTTCTCATCTCATTTATTTTCTCTTTCACATAGCTCTTGTTACTTAACTTCTGCTATATGTCACGGCCTCATCTTACCGGAGGCACGGCCAGGTGGAGTTCACACAGCACTAACCTACTCTTCGTGACTTTCGGGTGGAGATCACAAAGCACCAACCTACTTTTCGTAACTATTAGGTGGAGATCACAAAGCACCAACCCATTTTTCATCACTATCGGGTGGAGATCACAAAGCACCAACCCGTTTTTCATATTTTCTCATTCTCTCTACTCTTAGAGTAGTTCATACACATAGTTCTCCACTCTTTCTCAAGCCAATTCTCAATACACAATTAATCTTCTCCACTAATGCACTCATGAAATGCCAACATGCAATGTTGCGAGAATTAAGGTTACTACTCATGATTCTCTTAGGCATTTCATCAAACAACTAGTGTGCATACATAAACTCTACTTTATCTATGGTTCTATCTGTAATAACTGCTATATACTAATAAAATACATGTACAATAATAAAAGTAAATGGGCCCAAAAATTTTCTTATATTATGTATATACATTTTTTGTACAAAAGAGTATCATTTACAAAATGCTATTCAAAACAGGGGACAGTGTGGCTATTGCTCCTCGCTTGCCGACGCCCAACCGACTGCAACATCACCTAGATCCTACAACCACAAAGGAAAATAACGGGGTGAGCACAAAATAATGCTCAGTAAGTAAATCCTCTACTTGTCTATCCTCGTAACTATTTCTCTTAATTCTTTCCTTACACTAGTTCTATTTCTGTTTCTCTTTCACACAACTTTCTTTCTATTAACCTCTGCTATATGTCATGGACTCATCTTCCTGGAGGCACGGCCGGGTGGAGTTCACACAGCACCAGCCCACTCTTCGTGACTTTCGGGTGGAGATCACAAAGCATCAACCCATCTTTCATAACTATCGGGTGGAGATCACAAAGCGTCAACCCGTTTCTCATACCTATCGGGTGGAGATCACAAAGCGTCAACCCGTTTCTCATAACTATTGGGTGGAGATCACAAAGCACCTACCCGTTTTTAGTTCTCTTCTCATTCACTCTACTCTATCTTAGTCTGTGTATAGTGAGACGATTTGTGATTGTCTTCGTGTGGACTACGTTGGTTCGATCCTTAACTTGGGTCGGTAGCAAAATGTTCAAAGACAGAGTTGGAGGAGCCTCCAAACGTGCGTATGTTTTCTAAACTCATGATTAATTTCTGTAGATTTCTACTTAAACATAAACTGTAAAATTATACCTTTGATCTTGGCTCTATGGGAACGATCCTTGTATTATTGATTTCTTTTTTCCGCTGCATATATGGACAGTTTCCTAACAGGCTGAATGTCAGAAGGCCTTGCGTACGACCCTAAGGGCTTAAGTGAGCATGTCCCATTCAGACGGCCATAACTTTTGATCCGAGATGAGTTACAAGGCCTGTAAGATACCGTTAGAAAGCTCATTCAGAGCTTGTTAGAAATTCATTAATGTGGTCTAACATAGAATATCTAGTAGATGAATTCATGGAGTGGGCTGAACGTCAAAAGTCCATGCGTAAAGCCTAAAGGGCTTAAATGAGCGTGTCCCATTCAGACGGCCATAACTTTTGATCCAGGAAGAGTTACAGGGATTGTAAGATACCGTTAGAAAGCTCATTCATAGCCGATCATAGGATGTGGATTGATGTAGAATGTTTGACTGATGAATTCATGGAGCGAGTTGAACGTCAGAAGTCCGTGAGTAAAGCCCAAAGGGCTTAATTAAGCATGTCCCATTCAGACGGCCATAACTTTTGATCCGGGAAGAGTTACAGGCTTGTAAGATACCATTGGAAAGCTCATTCAAACCCTATTGATGTGGAATGATGTAGAACATCTGGTGGATGAATTCGTGGAGTAGGCTGGGTGTAAGATTTCCATGCATAAAGCCCAAAGGGCTTAAATAAGCATGCCCCATTCAGATGGCCATAACTTTTGATCCAGGAAGTGTTACGGGGCCTGTAAGATACCGTTGGAAAGCTCATTCAGAGCGCGTCGATGTGGACCAATGTAAAACATCTAGCAAAGGCGAACTGAATGGAAGAAGTCCGTGCTTAAAGACCAAAGGGCTTAAATGAGCATGTCTGATTCAGACGGCCATAATTGTTGATCCGGGATGAGTTACAGGGCCTGTGAGATACCGTTGGAAAGCTCATTCAGAGCCCATCAAATATTTATAGATGTGGACTAATGTAGAAAATCTAGCAGATGAATTCATGGAGCAGGCTGAACATCAAAACTCCAAGCATAAAGCCCAACGGGTTTAAATGAGCATGTCCAATTTAGAGGGCCATAACTTTTGATTTGGGAAGCGTTACAGGGCCTGTAAGATACCATTGGAAAGCTCATTCAGAGCCCGTCAATGTGGATTTATGTAGAACATCTAGCAAATGAATTAATGGAGTGGATTGAACGTTAGAAGTCCATACGTAAAGCCCAAAGTGCTTAAATGAGCATGCCCTATTCAGTCGACCATAACTTCTGATCTGGGAAGAGTTACTGGGCCTATAAGAAACCCTTGGAAAGCTCATTCAGAGCCCGTCAGAAATCCATCAACATAGACTAACATAGAACATCTAGCAGATGAATTCATGCATCGGCTAAGCGTCAGATGTCTTAGCGTAAAGCCCAAAGGGCTTAAATGAGCATTTCCCATTCAGATGGCCATAACTTTTGATCCGGGAAGAGTTACGGGGCCTGTGAGATACCATTGGAAAGCTCATTTAAAGCCCGTCAAAAATTTTTCAATGTAGTCTAACAAAAAGTGTCTGGCAAATGAATTCATGGAGCAGGCTGAACATCAAAAGTCCATGCGTAAAGCCCAAAGGGCTTAAATGAGCATGCCCTATTCAGACGACCGTAGCGTTTGATCTGGGAAGAGTTATGAGGCCTGTAAGATACCATTGGAATGCTTATTCAGAGCCCGTTAGAAATCCATCAATGTGGAATAATGTAGAATATCCAGCAGATGAATTCATGGAGCGGGCTGAACGTTAGAAGTCCAAGCATAAAGCCCAAAGGGCTTAAATGAGCATGTCCAATTCAGAGGGTCATAACTTTTGATCCGGGAAGAGTTACGGGGCCTGTAAGATACCGTTAGAAAGCTCATTCAGAGCCCATCAACATGGATGAATGTAGAATGTCTAATGCATGAATTCATGGGTGGGCTGAACATAAGATGTCCATGCATAAAGCCCAAATGGCTTAAATGAGCATGCCCTATTCAGACGGCCATAACTTTTGATCCAGGAAGTGTTACGGGGCCTATAAGATACCATTGAAAAGCTCATTCAAAGCCCGTCAAAAATCCATTAACATAGACTAATGTAGAATGTTTGACGAATGAATTTTTTAAGCAAACTGAACAGCAGAAGTCCGTGCTTAAAGACCAAAGGGCTTAAATGAGCATGTCTGATTCAGATGGCCATAACTTTTGATCCGGGAAGAGTTACGTGGCTTGTAAGATATCTTTGGAAATCTCATTCAGAGCCCATCATATGGACTAATTTATAACATCTGGCAAATGAATATATTGAGCGGGCCGAACGTCAGAAGTCCATGCATAAAGCCCAAAAGGCTTAAATAAGCATGCTCCATTCTGACAGCCATAACTTTTGATCCGGGAAAAGTTATAGGGCCTGTAAGATACCATTGGAAAGATCATTTAGAGAATGTCATAAATTCATCAATGTGGACTAATGTAGTGTTTGTGTATATTAGTGTATGCCCTAGAAACCATTCATGTTGTCAGTTTCAGAGCATTTTGTCTTGTATCGATATATATCATAAATAATAGAAGAAACAGTTCTTCAATTCATATATATAAATTGCTTACTTTATTCAATCATGCATTTAAAATAAAGTATGTATATGAATTGTCTAGATGATTCATTTAATCGGTAAACTAATTATCAAAAGGGTTCCCTATCGAAGCAATATAATTTGGGCAATTATATTGCATAGTAGGCATACTAGATGCTTTTGAAAGATATCATGAGTTGATATAAGTACGAATGACGATGATAGTCATGTCACTGGGGCATTAGTATGGATTAGCGATTGGTGAACTGTTTTTTGAACGTGACCAAATAACGACAAATCACTTGGAAAAACATGTAGTCAATGATTTATCGTTTGGTTATATCAGTGCACGGTGTAGTCCTTTGACTTGAGACATTGTGGTCGAATCTGATACAGATGCGTATGGTTCATATGATGTATAGGTACGAGACTAGTCATGTTTCGTATGATAAAGCCTATTTGGTCATGCGTTGTTCATATGCGAAAACGAACGATGGTCAAGAAGGGATTCATTGACTCGGAAATATAGGATCAGGAGTACTATTGACTCCATCCGGATTCGAGTTCCTGGACAAATGTCGAAAATCAGAATCTCTGCCCAGAGTCTATTATTATCATACAAAAGCAAGTTCGTGATGACGAGTTCCGGACATATTGATCGACGATTCGATAGAAGATCGAGTTTAGGTTTTTTACGTTCCATGAATCTGTACTCGATCAGGATATATCAATGGAGGGACTTTACTTGCATGGTACATATGATCTGAAATAGGTTTGATGAAGTATTTCTTCATCATGGTTTAGGGACGATGGCACATTGCTAGATGTTCACCGTAGTCGTTGGGCCTCTAGACAGGTTTTCAGATTCATCCAAAATAGGCTCACAGCTAATCCACGATGGACATAAATGGTCACACCAATAGCCTTGAGAAGTTAGAGAATAATAAGAGAGAGAAATGATTATCCGAAGAGGGCTAGCACCTTCCAAGGGTAATGACATGATTTCTATGGTAATAGTTACATAGAAAATTATTTGTGACATTTTAAGGGTTAAAATGGTCAAGCAATAATTAATTGTATTTAATTATTATATCTTAAAATGTTAAGATAAATGAGATGACTAACATAACCTTTTAATAATTAAAGGGCAAAAGGGTAAACTTGTGGGTTGTTAATGTAAACTAGTTTAGTTTACATGGGCTCTTGAATAATATTGATTATTCAAAGGGTAAAATAATAAATACTTGGGCTCCTTTTAAAATAAGATTTTATTGGGGCATAGAAGTGAAAAACAACTAATTACAAAATGGCCCATGTATATATAAATGCAAATAGTTGCATTTTAGGTCAAGGATTCATTTAGTTCACTCAAAGAAAATCAATCTCTCTCTCTTAGGGTTCGGCCACTCTCTCACTCTCTCAAGGTGGTGTTAAAGTGTGGAGGATCCATCCCTTTGAATCTTGGCTTCATCAACCTTAAGCAAAGGAGAAGGTATAATGTTTTTCAAGTTTTGTTTGAAATTTTTTTGAATCCCATTAATCCAACCCTTTCATGCTTTCAATCTACATTTTCTACCACCTCTTCATTTTAGTCTTTCAAATGGTATCAGAGCTTAAAAGCTCCATGCATGTTGTTTTTGAGCAAAAGTCATGCTATTCCATGTGTTCATATGTTCATCATACATGGTTATTTTTGCATGTTAGTGTTTTGGTTCAAAAATGAGTTTTCCATCCCAACCCTCTACATGCATGTCTCGGCCACACTTAGATCAAAGGTAAATGTTTATTTTTCATGTCATTCTCATGTGATTTGAATGATGGTAATATTGATAATGAGCATGCCTTTGTATTGAATGAGTTGTATGTTGGAATAAGCATGTTTGAGGCATGTATGTGATTCGGCCATCTCCTTACTTTGTGAAAATATGTTTTTCATCTTGCTCTAATATGATTGGATGTGTTAGAATGTGTTTAAAGCATGCTTGGATGATAGTTATTGCATGACTTGTATTAAGAATTACATGCATGTGTATGTTATGGTTTTCATCTTTGTCATGTTCGGCCATGACTAGTTTTGCCATAAGAATTTGTCATCTCATTCATGCATTGATGAATAATGTTTTGGGAAATGTTGCATGTGTTAGTGTTGTATGCCCTAGGAACCAATCGTGTTGTCGGTTTCAAAACATTATATCTTGTAAATGTATTATGAATAAAAGAAAGTGTTTTTATTTCACATGTTGATTTTCTGCTTCATTTATATTATATTATATTTAATACTGCATGTGAAATGTCCGGATGACACGGATCTTTAGAAGATCAAATCATCAAAGAATTCCCTACGTAAGTAATGTTAATTGGGCAATAACATTGCATAGTAGGCATGCTGAATGTCTCCATTGAATATCATGTGATGGTATTAGTGTGGGTGATTATAAGAGGTATGTCACTAAGGCATTAGCATGGATAAACGGTTAGTGAACTGTTAGTCGAATACAACTGATTACGATGAATCACATGGATATGGTCAATGATGCATCGTAGGATCGTGCTAGTGTACCACTAATCCTTAGCCTTGAGACATCACGGTTGGATTCAACATATGATGCATATAGTTCATATGGTGTATAAGCACGAGACTAGTCATGTCTTGTGTAATAAGTGTAATGACTCTTTCTAGCTAGTATACATGGAAAATATACCATGATAAAAATACATAAGCGTAAGAATGAAAAACAATGGGCCCAAAAATCTCTTTACTTTATATAAATATAATTCTTTACATAGCAAAAGTAACATATACAATAGCTTAAAAATAGTGGACAGTGTAACAGCTGCTTTCTACTCATATACTCAGAAAATACATATAATAAAATACATGTATTATAACATAAATAGATGGGCCCAAATTTTTCTTTTATTAAATATACATATACTTTACACAAATATAAAGTATTATATATACAAAAGCTCTCAAAAACAGGGTAGACAGTGTAACTATTTCTCTTCGCTTGTTTACGCCCATCCGATTGCATCCTCACCTAGAACCTGCAACCACAAAGGAAAATGACGGGGTGAGCACAAAAAGGCTCAGTAAGTAAATCCTCTACTAATTTATCCCCGTAACTATTTCTCTTAATTCTTTTCCTTACAATGTTCTCTCGTTCTCTCTGTTTCTCTTCCACATAGCTCTTTTTCTATCAACTATTTCTTAAATGTCACGACCCCATCTTACTGGAGGCACGGTTGGAACTCGCTCCACTCTTTGTGACTTATACTTTTCTCTCTCTGTCCTTTCTCATTTGAATGTCATGGCCTCATCTCACCGGAGGCACGGCTGGGAACTCAAGCCCGCTCTGCGTGACTTTTACTCACTCATATGTCACGGTCCCGTCTTATCGGAGGCATAGCCGGAAGATCACAAAGCTCCCACTACTCGTGACCTTTTCTCATCTCTGTTTTCTTTCTGTTTCTGTTTCTGTTTCTGTTACTCATACTCTTCTCTATAAGTTCTCTGATGTATGTCACGACCTCTTCTGACCGGAGGCACGGCTGGGGAATCACAAAGCACCCACTCTTCGTGACTTACGCATTTTCTCTACCGATCGGATTTGGTCATGCATGGATTCGGAACCCTTGGCCATGTGAATATATTCTCTCTCTCTCTCTCTGAATGTCACGACCACTTCTGCAACAGTGGCATGGCTGGAACCTCACGTTCCACTCTTCGTGATGGTCACGGCCTCTTCTGACCGGAGGCACGGCTGGGGATCACAAAGCACCCACTCTCGTGACTCTACTCATCACTCACGGGTTCCCCATCGCACAACTTACTCTATTCTCTTCTCTAACTCTTAGGGTAGCTTGTGCACAAGGTCTCTACTCTTTCTCTAACTACTCATCATAGTGTAGCTTAACTTTTAAAGTAATTCACTACTCTTTCTCAACTTTTTCTCAAGTTCTTTCTCAATGCACAATTAATGCATATGGATGGTTCATGCTCATTAATGCACTTAAGAAATGCCAATATGCATTGTTGCAATAATTAAGGTTCATAACTCATTCTCATGCTTCTCTTAGGCATTTCATTAAACAACTCAAGTGCATATACAAACTCTACTATAACAATAGCTCTATTTCTTTCTCTAACCATCCAAAATGGGAGAAAACTCCCTCACAAAGCTACAATTCCTATCAAGGAAAAACACTTCTAAAAAGGTTCACTCAAACCTTCCAAACTCCATCTCAAACTACATCCTCTTATCACATTTTAACACTTCTCTTAAATGAAGTGTAATCAATCACAACATGGATAAATACTCATAACATCTCAACTCAATTTCTCAACAAGCTTAATACATACAAACATAAAGAAATCTCTACTCAAATGATTTCTTAAACTTTAGCTTGAGTTGGATTTTACTTACTTGTGATGGAGTGATTCCACTAGCACTTCTCTTTACCTTTGATAACATGTCTATTCTCTACAATTTTTACCAACCATGCTATAAGACTTCACTTCATATAAAGGTAAAATTAACATCTAAAGCAAGAATCCTTACCTTAGGATGTTTTAGAATAACTTCCCACTTCAAACTACTCAAAAAGCCCTCTTGAATCCTTGAAAGATTGAAGGAAAACTTGAGAGGAATGGAGAATAAAGGAGGCAGTGGAAGAAGAATGAATGAAGGGTTCACTAAGCTTCAACCCTTTTTAGCTCAAAATATCCTTATTCATTCCCATAATGCCCTTGCTCTTTCTTGGAAATTCCACCTATATCCTTTGATTCATTACAATCACACCCCCACACTAACATATTCTCCATGAAATTTCCTTACATTTTACTCCCCACTTTTCCTACTAATTAGGGGTAGAATGGTCATTTAACCCTTATGGAAAAATATCTAGAAATCTCAATACACATTTTAGTCGGCTCGTCGCCGCGGCGAAGAAACTTCCGTCGCCCCGGCGAAGAAATACAGAGCCTACACCGCCTTACTCAAGGCCAACGTCGCCGCAGCGAAGACTATTCTTCGCCCCGGCGAAGACTGCAAATCTAAAATTCCTCAAATCTCAACCAATTTCAAGGCAAACACTTAACCAACTCAATATACAAACTCAATTAAAACTGAATCAATAAACATTTAAGCAAAACAGCAAATCTTAAGTACGTACCTCAAATGGGGTGTTACAGACAGTAATGCCATTTCTCTCCGCTTCTCGATGTCCATCTGACCGTTTCTCACCTATTTCCTGCAAAAACATTTAGAGACAACGGGGTGAGCATTAGTTGCTCAGTAAGTAAATCTGCTACACTATACTTTTATCTCCATTGCTCAATCTTTGAATTCTTTCCTTACATTACTCTTTTTTTCTTCTTCATTCTCTCTTTATCTTTCTATACTCTTTCTAGTTCTCACTGTTCTTTCATTCTAACTTTCTTTATTCTTTCTTTCTAGTTCTCTCTCTTCTTTCTTTCTTCTAATTTGTCACTACCTATGATAGAAATCATGGTACCATGCATTAATATGATGCAAAATGCAAATGCACAAATGCATAGAGATTCATTTTCTTTCTTCTTTTTTGTTTCTTATTCTGTTTTCTTTCTCTTTTCTATGTTTCTTTCTTTCTTTCTATTCTTGCTTCCTATTCTTTCTTTTCTTTTCTTTTCTTTTCGTGCTTTCTATTCTTTCTTTCTCTTCTTTTCTTGCTTTCTATTCTTTCTTTATTTCTTTTCTTTCTTGCTTTCTATTCTTTCTTTCTTTCTTTTCTTTTCTTGCTTTCTATTCTTTCTTATTCTTTGCCGATTGTACTCGGTTGATGCATGGATTTGGAACCCTGGCCCTGTGAGTGAGTATAGTCTTTATCTACATGCACTCTTACAGACTGTACAAATTCTTTCTTCTTAGGCCACTCATTTGAGGTGGCGTGCATGTAGGTATTTCTTCTGGGTACAGCCCTCATCCACATGCACTCTTACGGGCCGGACAAATTCTTCTTTTTCTTCTTAGGCCGCTCACTGAAGGCGGCGTGCATGCGAGAATCTTCTTCTTCTTGTCACTCACGGGTTCACCATCACAACAACCTTTCTTTTCTCTTCTTTAGCACTCTTCTTTCTTTTTATTCTTTAGTGCTTTTCTTTCTTTCTCTTTATTGTTTAAATTCTTTACTCTTTAAGTTCTCATACATATGCATATGTTTGCATGTAGATGATTCATGCTTATTATTCTTTCTAGATGCAAATATTTGATGCAAGAATGCCATGTAGCATAATAATAAGTCTTTCTCTATCATCTACAAGCTCATATCAAGATCACAAATAAATACACTCATGTGTCCATTTCTCTTAGACATTTCATCAAACATAATGCATGCATACTCAATTTCTAAATTAGCTACACTTCTATTTCTTTCTCAAACCACCAATATTTGGAGTAAAACTCTCTTAAATCAATACTAAACCTGGCCAGGAAATGCACTCCATAAATTATACTCAAACTCTTTCTAAATTCAACCAAACTTCCATCAATTTCTATCAACACAACCATCCCTTCTCATGGTGTAAATCCAATCATGGATCATTAATAAACTCAACAACAACTCCATCAACAAATCTCAAGCATATAAATCCATATAAGGAAATCTCTACACTTTTATTGCTCAATCAAGGATTAGGGTTGGATTTAATTACCTTGTACTTGAGTAGTTCCATTAGAATCTCTCTTTCCTTGGTAGACTTCCACTTTCTCCAAAATCCTAAGCATAGAAAGTTAGAAACTATAAGAATTCAACACTTTAAAAATTAATCTCATATCTATTACAAGAATTCTTACCTTTGGATGCTTAGGATTAAATCTCTACCAAAAATCCAACCAAAAGTCCCCTATATCTCCTTGGAAATTGATGAAAGAATTGAGAGAATTTGAGAGTGAAGGTGGCGTGAGAGGGAGTAGAGAATGATAAGGTTTGTGGTCTTGAACCCTTAATATCTTATATTAATAGGCACACTTTCCCATTTTGCCCTTACACTTTCTTAAAAATTCCATCTTTGCCCTTCAGTCAATTACACAAATGCTTTACCTTCATTGCATTTTCCATGAAATTTCCTTACTTTTCACTCCCCACATTTACAACTAATTAGGGGTAGAATGGTCACTTTGCCCTTAAGGAAATTTCTCTAGAATTTTCTCAAGAATTCTAGCCAGCTTTTTGCCCTGGCGAAGCTTTTTCTTTGCGTCGGCGAAAAATTCCAGAGCATACATCGCCGCGGCGAGCTTTCTTCATTGCCGCGGTGAAGTTTGCAATTCACAACTTCGCTAATTCTCCACCTTAAAACAAGCAACACTATAGGCAAACAGGCAACACTAAGAGTATATAGGCTTAACTAAGGGCAAACAAGCATAAATAAGTGACGTACCTCAATGTGGGTGTTACAATTCTCCCCCCTTAAAAGAATTTCATCCCCGAAATTCAAACGAACAACTCCGGTAACGACTCTGCATATCTTGCTCTACCTCCCATGTAGTGATGCGTTGTTACTACAGCATGCAATGATAGCAAGTGCACTAGTCACACAAAGTAATAGAGTGATGAGTGAGTATCATTCCCACAAGGATTGATTGCTAAGCACTAATTTTCCTAAGTGTTTTTCCTAGTTGGAGGAACCGAATTTGTTTGGATTAATGGGAGAAATTAAAACTAAAACTAAAACAAAGCGTACTAAGTATTAAAAACTAATTAATAAAGGCAAGAATTAAAGACAAAAGCAATATCAATTTAACAAAAGGTTAGGGTTTTGACTTCATTTGGACTCTATGGATGAATTTTATGGATTATGCTATTTTCACACTCACATGCACGGACTGTAAATCGAATTCTCTAAGTTGTCAAACATACCTTCTCGGGCTATGAATTTCTACTTTTCCCTATTAAACTTCTGCACCCAACAATTTGAAGAATAATAGATCCAAGTTCATTAAGCTAATGGAATCCTAGATTGATTTCATTGATTCTCAAATCTATCTCTAGCATTCAATACTACAATGGTGATTACCCAAGAAGCTTAAAACGATTCATCTCTCAATCTCATCATATTCATCAAGTAAAATCAATAAAAACGGAATAACCACACAATCTGTGCAATAGTATATCAAAATAACAATAATCAATTGATTAACCCATAGAAATCCGAGTTACATCAAAACCCTAACCCAAAATGGGTTAGTTCATAACTAAATCAACACGAACAGTAAGAAAAATAATAAACACAATATTCAACATATTGAAATGCATAGAAAAGAGTAGAAATCTCCCCTAGTTGAAGAATCCACAAGATCCAAGCTCAAATCTTCTCTCTAAATATCAAATCTATTCAAAACTCAATGAAAACCAGACGAAACTAGATGAACCCCCTCAAAAATGGTAGATTTTTTCTTAAATAGCTCACCCCAAAAGACCTAAAACTTTCCTAAAATAAAACTGTGCGTTTTGGAAAAACTAAAATTCACAGACTTCGCCGCGGCGAAGAAAGAATTTCGCCGCGGCGACAAGGTAAAATGGCATCTCGTGCTTAACAGTTTTCACTGCGGCGAAGAATAAACTTCACCACGGCGAACCTTCATGAAGAATTCTAAAATTACAGAATTGCCCTCCGCTTGCTTCTTTGCTTGAATCTTTGATCTTCGATGCTTTCCCATGGGAACAAGCTTCATAGTTCTTCACTCTGCTTCCGAACTCTCCCAAATTCTGAGATCCGCTTCCTTCTTGGTCCAGAAACTCTAATTCGCTCATTATTTGCTTAAAATGTCCATTTTGGCTTGCAACAGAAAATGTATAGAATTAAATAACAATTCAGGCATAAATGAACTAAGAAGTATCTAAACTCCGGCCAAAAAGCCTAATTAAAACTGTATAATTCTCGGATTATCAAATACCCCCAAACTAAAGACATGCTCATCCCCGAGCATCAGGTATAAAACACTAAGAAAGAAAAACAACAAACAACCAAGAATACAAACAACAAAATTGAAAACGAATAAACAAAAATTAGGCTCAAACTCAACATAAGAATTGCTAGAATTAACACAAGTCTCAAAAGTTGTTGAAAAATTATTACTAGAAAATGTTCAACACTCCAAGGAGTTATAAGTTGCATAGACTATCTTTCTCTATTGGTTCCCCGAGTAGGTGATCCCCACTTCAGTCCACATTCCAACTTCCGAGATTATTTCATGCAGAAATGCAAAGTTTATCAAATGGCGGTAGACTCCATAAGCCTACGTATCGAACTACTCTCCACTAATGAGGATTAGATATTACTAAAGATCCAAAGGTCTTTATAGGCTTCTAATGTTAGGCTCGGTTAGTGAGCTTCAAAGGAAAGGAAAGGATAAACAAACAAGAGAACTCGGTTTCCTTAAAGCAAACACTAAAACTTAATCAACTTCCACCTTCTTTCTCAACCACCACTCAAGATGTCATCCATGAAAGAACAGCATGCATGCATAAAGAGTGGTGGAAATGGAGAAGAAAGCATGAAAGGATGGATTAAAAAAAAAAGGTTTTTCAAACAAAACTTGAAAAGAGATTATACCTACTCCTTTGCTTTGGATTGATGAAGATTAGCCTCAAAGTAATGAGACCTCCACACTTTAACACCACCTTGAGAGATTAGAGAGTGGCCGTGGGTTTGAGAGAGAGTTTTAGTTTGTTTTTGAGTGAACAAGTAAAGAAATGAACTAAAATGCAACCTTTTGCATTTATATATACTTCAGCAATTTTGCAATTATTTGTTTTTCACTTCTAAGCCCCTATAAAATCTTACTTTTAAAGGGATCCCATGAATTTATTATGTTACCCTTTGAATAATCAATATTATTCAAGGGCCCATGTAAACTAAACTAGTTTACATTAAACACCCATAAATTTACCCTTTTTACCCTTTAACTATTAAAAGGTAATTTTCGTTCATCTCATTAATCTTAACACTTTAAGATATAATAATTAAATATAATTAATTATTGCTTGACCATTTTGACTCTTAAAATGTCACAAACAATTTTCTATGTAACTATTACCATAGAAATCCTGTCATTACCCTCGGAAGGTGCTAGCCCTGTTCGGATAATCATTTTTCTCTCTCATCCTTCTCTAACTTCTCAAGGCTATTGGTGTGACCATGTAGGTCCATCGTGGATTAGCCGTGAGCCGGTTCTGGATGAATCTGGGAACCTATCCGGAGGCCCAACGACTATGGTAAACATCTAGCAATGTGCCATAGTCCCTAAACCATGATGAAGAAATACATCATCGAACCCATTTCAGATCATACGTACCATGCAAAAAAAGTCCCTCCATTGAGATATCCTGATCGAGCATGGATTCATGGAATGTCAAAATCCTAAACTCGATCTTCTACCGAATCGTTAATCAGTATGTCCGGAACTCGTCATCACAAAGTTGCTTTTGTATGACTAATAATAGACTCTAGCCAGAGATTCTGATTTCTGACATTTATTGATGTTCGTCTAGGAACGCAAATCTGGATGGAGTCAGTGATACTCTCGATCCTACATTTCCGAGTCAATAAATCCCCTCTTAACCATCGTTTGTTTCTGCATATGAACAACGCGTGACCAAATAGGCTTCATTATACGAAACATGATTAGTCTCGTACTTATACACCATATGAACCATACGCATCCGGATCCTCGGGTCAAAGGACTACATCGTGCACTGATATAACCAAACGATAAATCATTGACTACATCCTTTTCCAAGTGATTTGTCGTTATTCGGTCACGTTCGAAAAACTGTTCACCAACCGTTAATCCATACCAATGCCCCAGTGACATGACTATCATCGTCATCCGTACTTATATCAACTCATGATATCTTTCGGAAGCATCCGATATGCCTATTGTGCAATATAGTTGCCCAAATTATAATGCTTCTATAGGGAACCCTTTTCGATAATTCATTTACCGATTAAATGAATCATCTGGACAATTCATATTCATACTTTATTTTAAATGCATGACTGAATAAAGGAAGCAATTTATATATATGAATTGAAGAACTCTTTCTTCTATTATTTATGATATATATAGATATAAGACAAAATGCTCTGAAACTGACAACAGGAATGGTTTCTACGGCATACACTAATATACAGTAACAAACTCCTACTTGCACTAAAGCCATTCGATGTTGTATCTCATACCCATCTTCTCAAGATGATGGTCTAATTGCTTCAGTGTCATCGCCTTAGTCAGTGGATCTGCTACATTTTCTACTGAAGGAGTCTTCAGAATCATAATCTCTCCAGCTCCAATGAATTCTCTCAAAATGTGATACTTACACTGAATGTGTTTGGATTTTTGGTGTGCCCTTGGTTCCTTTGCCTATGCAATAGCTCCAAAATTGTCACAGAACATGCTTATCAGATAAGCCATGTTTGGAACCACACCAAGTTCAATTACGAACTTTTGCATCCAAACAGCCTCCTTCACTGCTTCCAAAGCAGCAATGTACTCAACTTCTATAGTGGAGTCAACTGTGGTTGTCTGTTTGAAACTTTTCCAACTAACAGCACCTCCATTACATATAAAAATGTGCCTTGACGTAGACTTTCTATCATCAATAGCTGATTGGAAATCAGAATCTGAGTATCCTTGAATGTTTAACTCTGAACATCCATAACTCAGAACTAGATCCTTAGTTCTTCTCAAGTACTTAAGGATCGATTTTACAACTGACCAATGTTTCTCCCCTTGGTTTGACTGATATATGCTTGTAACATTTACAGCATAAGCTATATCAAGTCTTGTACATAGTATTGCGTACATTAAGCTACCTACGAAAGATGCATAAGGCACATACGCATCCGCTGTCGCTCTTCATTAGTCTTTGGACCCATCTCCTTAGAAAGATAAAGACCGTGAGTGAAGGGCAAGAGACCTCTCTTAGAGTTCTCCATGCTAAATCTTTTTAGCATTTTCTCTATGTATAATTTTTGGGATAATCCAATTACCCTTTTCGTTCTATCTCTATAGACACGAATGCCAAAGACATAGGTCGCTTCTCCTAAGTCTTTCATCAAGAAGGTTTTGGACAACCAAACCTTAACCTCTGTCATCATGCCTATATCATTTCCCATCAAAAGTATGTCATCTACATATAATATGAAAAACATGATGGCATGATCGTTAACCCATTTTTATACACAGGGCTCATCCGGATTCTTGACAAAACCAAACTATTTGATTATGTCGTCAAATCGAATGTTCCAGCTTCTTAAAGCTTGCTTCAATCCATAAATGGATCGATGCAATTTTCATACCTTATGTCTTTCAGGAGAGGATACAAAACCTATTGGTTGTTCTATATAGATGTTTTCCTCAATAAACCCATTGAGGAAAGCTGTTTTGACATTCATCTGCCAAATTTCATAATCATGGTATGTTGCGACGACTAGCATTATGCGGATGGATTTAATCATAGCTATAGGCGAGAAGGTTTCCTCATAATCTAATCCTTGTTTCTGAGTATAACCTTTCGCTACCGGTCGAGCTTTGAAGGTCTCTACCTCCCCATCCTTGCCAACTTTTCTCTTGTAGACCCATTTGCAACCTATAGGAACTATTCCCTCTGGTGGATCCACAAGCGACCATACTTGATTAGCATGCATTGATTCTATCTTAGAATCCATCACTTTCAGCCATTTTCCTGAATCTTTATCACGACCCTATCTTACCGGAGGTACGGTCGGGCCTGGGCCCACTCTGCATGACTTCTGCTCGATACTGTCCCCCCTTAAGGGATTTTTATTTCGCCTCCCCCACCACTCGAACCCAAGACCAAGGGGCTATAGTCAATTGGGAAGCATGGTGAGTACCATCAGGCTAGCTTCCAATTGACTATAGCCCTTTGGTCTTGGGTTCGAGTGGCGGGGGAGGCGAAATAAAAATCCCTTAAGGGGGGACAGTATCAAGTAGAAGTCACGCAGAGAGGGCCCAGGCCCGGCTCGACCGTGCCTCCGATAAGATGAGGCTGTGACAATCTCTATCCAGTATTGCTTCTTCGTAGCTTCTAGGATCATCACCATGATCATCTACTCCCACTAAGTAAGATTCAAAATCTTGCTCATGTAGGAACCCATATCTCTTTGGAGGTTTTGATATTCTAGAAGACTTTCGTACTAGAACCTGTTAGAGTAGATGCTCTAGAGCCAATTAATTATTGTAGAATTGACTCTTTATAATAATGTTCATTAATCAATAAAAGGCATTTTATTCTATATCGCGTAAATCATTATTATTGCAATATGTTTTGATATATGTCCTTAGAATGGTNCTTACTCTAGATGTGAATTTTTATTAGTGTAAGAGTAGGATCCTTACTAAGTTGGTGTTTAAGGTTTAAGAGAAAGCATCAAGCCATCAAGAGTAGAGAGCTTAAGTGGATTCTACTTGAGTATAAGGTAAGTAAATCCACCTAAGTTGTGATTTGCATGATTGAATGATGTATAGAGATTTGTATATGATTAATGCTTGAATTTTTATGTTTGAAATGAGTTGATGGATTTATGAATGAGTTCAATGTTGATTTCTGGAGAGATTTCCACCATGAGAAGGGTGGATTGTGTTGATAAAATTTGGTAGAAGTATGGATAGAATTAGAAGAATTTGAG
The DNA here is from genome assembly GCF_008641045.1 of Pistacia vera. Lineage (NCBI taxonomy): Eukaryota > Viridiplantae > Streptophyta > Magnoliopsida > Sapindales > Anacardiaceae > Pistacia > Pistacia vera. The sequence goes on along the minus strand of NW_022196225.1, from coordinate 93,202 downwards.
AGGAATATTTGAAGTCTGTTTTCTTTGCAGGATGTGTGATGATTTGAAGGAGTTGAACTCCAATTTTGGATGGTTAAGAAAGAAGTAGAACTATAATTAGAGTAGAGTTTATGTATGCACACATATTGTTTGATGAAATGCCTAAGATAACCTTAATTTATGCAACATAGCATATTTGAATTTCATGAGTGCATATAAGAAAGATTCTAGGCATAAGCCATCCATATGCATATGTTTATATGTGTAATCATCAAAGAAAGAAATATAAGTAATGAGAAAGAAACATTCTAAGAATAAAGATAAAGAAAAGAACTAATTCTCTTAGAATAAAGAGAAAGAAAGAGTTAGCACTAGAGAATAAATGAATAAAAGTGCTAAAGAAGAGAAAAGATAATAGGTTGTGTGATGGGGAGCCCGTGAGTGTAGAAATTACTCGCATGTAAACCACCGTGAGAGAGCGGTCTCCGCCTTGAGAGAGCGGAATGAGAATGAGAAAAAGAATTTGTATAGCCATGAGAATACATGCGGATGAGAGCTATACACGAGAGAGAGTATACTCACATGGCCAAGGGTTCCGAATCCATGCATCAACCAAGACCGATCGGCAAAGAATAAGAATAAGAATAAGAATGAGAAAGAAAAGAAAATAGAGAAAATGCATTGCCTTGCATTAGTGCATATGCATCTCATCCTTACATGTTATCATGATATGCCTCATGGGTGATGAGAATAGGGAGAAAGAAAGAAAAGAACAGTAGAAACAGAGAAAGAACAAGAGAGATTGAATAAGAGAAAGTGACAAGAGTAAGGAAAGAATTGAAGAGTGATACACGGGGATAGTGGAGTAGAGGATTTACTTACTGAGCATCTTTGTGCTCACCCCGTTGTTTTCTATGTTTTTGCAGGACATAGGAGAGGACGTGGTCGGATGGACATCGGCAAGCAGGGAGACTTGGCTACACTGTCCACTGTTTTGAGAGTCTTTTTGTACAAATGATATCGTACTATGTAAAGAATGTATATATTAAGTAAATAAAAGTTTTGGGCCCAACTATTTTGATAAGCATGCTTGTGTTTTTATTAATATATTGTATGAATATGACAGTAGAAAGAAGTCATTACAGAGGCGGTTTGGAATGACCACCCCATATCTATCCAGTCGACCTAATCCATTGATCATTTTAAGAGTATGATCATCTGGAGGTACCCCTTCCCTCAACTTCATGCTAAAGAGGGATGCACATGACTCATATTCAACTGCTCTTGGATTTTCATTGTACAACTCTTGTAGAGCTATGAGGATATCATAAGCATTTGAAACCTCTTCATGCTTAGTTTGAAGTTCTCTACTCATTGTAACGCCCCACTTGAGGTACGTAGTTAATGTTTCTTCTTTTGCTCTTATTTGAGTTGGTTTATTAGTATTATTGTTCGGTTGACCTTTGATTGAGTGGTGTGTTGAATACTTGCCCTGAAATTGGTTGAAATAGAAGAAGTTCAGTGTTCCAGGCTTCTCCGGGGTGAAGAAGAATCTTCGCCGCAGCGAAGAGGTGTTGAAGCCACGGGAAGCTGCTGGACAGTTTCGCCGCAGCGACAGAAGCTTCCTCGCCACGGCGATGTGCCAACCAAAATGTTTGTTAAGTTTTAGATATTTTCTTCCCTATGGGCAATTTGACCATTCTACCCCTAATTAGTAGGAAAAGTGGGGAGTAGATTGAAAGGATTTTTCATGGAGAATATGTTGATATGGGGGTGTGTTTGTAATGAATCAAAGGATATAGATGGAATTCCCAAGGAAGAGTAAGGGCAAAATGGGAATGCTTGTGCATAAATTTCATTAAAAGGAATTAAGTCATTGCAAACCCTTCATTCTTCTTCTCCATCGNTTGGCCATTTTTTATTATATATCACAAAGATGAAACTGCAAAGAAAAATAATGTTATTAGTGTCTTGTAATCTTTTAAACCTTTTATTGCATAATCAAATTAGCTCCCACTATTTTATTCGAGTCCTACACTCCCTTAAATAGGATCCAAAAATTTTCGTTGGATTAAATTTCTTAGTGGGGAATCAATTTCTTATTAAATTCAATTAACCTCACATAATAGAATTCTTGGTTAATTAAAGTCTAATAAGTAGGAAACAATTTTCCTTTTATATCACTATATAAGAGTTTATTCATATTCCTTGCCCTAGCTTCGGATACTTCACATAATAGAATTCTTGGTACCCTAGGCTAGTTAAATCCGAACCATTGTGCTTTCTTGGGATGACATTTTCATCATGTCCTCACATAATAGAATTCTTGGTCAATGTGAAAATATCCATCCAAGAACAAGATCAACTTAATTCTATGATATAAAGATCATATCCCCCACATAATAGAAATCTTGGGATATTAAAGAATTTAGTTATCCCACAATGGGAGACTTGGATTTAATAATTTTTAATTTGGGGAGATTTAGGTTTAACCTTAGTTAATTAATTTTTAACATAGTTAATTAATTTTTAACATGCCATGTTTAATTAACTATCCATACATATCACATATATGCATAGATTAAAGCATGTGGGTTGACCATGGGGTTTTTCAAAAATACATCCTAAAGGTAAACTATTTACCCTAATCATATATCTTCGATTGGATCGTCATCCGGATGCTCTTCGGGTTCCCCTCCAGCCGATTCAATTACAAATTGGATCTCAAGCACGCAGGCCTGATTAAAATAAATAAATAAAATTTAATTATTACAAGTCATTTAATAAAAGAATATTACAAACCCTTTTGAATATTTTGAAAACTAAATAGCGCCCATAATCAACCCTCTAATCTAATATTCATCCATCACATAAATAAATATTAAACATTCATACCAAATATAATAAACAAATATTTAAAGACATGAATATAAACAATTTAAAATATATATATTCACTAATATATATATCTATATATATATAGGCCGAACGGCTTACAAGTACCCAAGGTTTTTCGTAATGACAAATGAGTACCCAAAAGGTTTGGAATCGACAAATAAGTACTTTCTGTTCTGTACCGTTAGTGATTTCTGTTTCATAAAGGGTAATACAGTAATTTTGCCTAGCCACCAAATTTTTAACTTTCAAAATATCTCTTCGAAATCTGGAGCAAAACCTCCTTTAGAAGCTTCACTTTAAAAATTGACACGTGTCCCATTAGTTGACTTTGAAGTAAAACAAAAAAAAAACAAAACAAAATAAACAAAAGTTGGCTTGCCTCTTCGTTTTCTTCTCATTTCTCTGTAACTCTCTCTCATTTCTCTAACTCTCTGAAGGAAGGTTGTGAAAGAAGTTGCACCATTGTTTGGGGACCATCATCGACGACGACGACTGAACAACGAAAACTGAACAGAGGCCGACGACGACAACAACAAAGACGAAAACTGAACAACGACGATGGCTGAATAGCGACGAAGTTGCGCCATTGTTTGGAGACCATCATCAACAACTATGACTGAACAACGAAAACTGAACTAAGGCCGACGACGACGACAACGAAAACGAAAACTGAACAACAATGACGACGAAGAATAAACAACGACAACTGAACGAGAGAATCATGGGGTAACGACGACGGTGGAGGACGACTGAACTAAGGCCAGCGTTATTAACAGTATAAATCATCGACTACGATTGAACAATGAAAACTGAAGGGTAAAGTTTCTTCTTGGTTTTCCTGTTTGTTCTTCGATTTTTTGTTATTTTAGTGCAGTTCTAAGTTTTTGGTTTTTCTTACTTGCATGTTTGGTTGTTTTTAAAGTTTTTTGTTAGATTGTTTGGTTTAAGGTCTCATGTGGTAACTACAACGATAAAGGATGACTGAACTAAAGTTTTTTGTTTGTTTGTTTGGTTTTTGGTTATAATGAATGTTTTTGGTTTTGCATGTTTGGTTGTTTTTAAGGTTTTTTGTTTGTTTGTTTGGTTTAGGGTTTGTTCTTAAAAGAGTTGGTTATATGTTAGATTGTGTAATGAATAAAATTCAGCCAAACGGTGGGGCTGGTTTGCTTGACTTGATTATTGGGAGTGTGGATAGCTTGTCTTATATATTTTTGGATTGCAGGATGAACTTACAAAAAGATTTTTGGTGTTGTTAAAGCTGGTTATGTTTGGTGTTGTAATTTTGCAATGTGTATAAAAATCTGTTATATGTGTTAATGGAATACTATCGTCTTGATATGGTGAAATTTTGTTAACTGAGTCAAATACTATGGTCTTGATATGTGTATAAAAATCTATGAAAATCTGTTGTATGTTTTAACTAAGTCAAATACTATGGTCTTGATATGGTGAAATTTTGTAGAAAGTGAGAAAAATTACCACTAAATTTTATCCTTCTAACTATTCCAGTTATGCCAGGAAAAAGACTTAAAAAGTTGCTTGATTTCTATAAAAAAATGGTCATAGTATGGTTTAGCACACCTCTTCAACATTCCATTAGCAACAAGTAAAACAAAATGATTTGCCAATAAAACAGCATTTTCTATTCCATTTCCCAACCACCTTTTTCTCTGAATATTTGCTCCACATAAGCACAACTCATGAGTGAGAAATTTTTAATCATTTCTGTCCCAAATAAACTTTCATAAGTCCTACCCCACTATATCTTTTGAGTGTGTGAGCGCGTGCCTGTCATCCTATGTATGCATGCATAAGTAGCAATTCATCTGCCCTCAGTTTAATACCTAATATTATCTATGTTAATTTCCATTTTATAGCAGATTTATCCTTAGGCTGAAGGATGAAAATGGAATAGATTTAGCCTTGAGGGAGGATTTTTGTTGTTCATGTCGAGCGTGTCCAGCAAAAATATACGGGAATGATATCTTATTTGAATTCCTTTTGTTCCAGGTTGCAGTGTCATAACATTCGATAATAATAGTATTAACATCTCATTAATAAATTTAGTTGAATGGTAGTGTTCTGTTGCTGGTTGCTTTTTTCGAGCCTTAGAATGAGCTTCCATCATTTGTGTATGTTCAATATAGAACTGAATATAGCCTTTTTAATAATAATGGATATAAAAAAATTTATGCTTTCCTTGTTGACCAAATGAAATTTAGGCAGATACAATGTTTGATAACCTCATGGCAAGTTCTCACATGTCATATAATTTCTATATATCTTCATAATTTGCATTGATGAATGGGTTAGACTTGATCATTACCCATGCTTGTGAATCGTTTATTTTGATTTTGCGAAAAGAGAATACATTTTAATTTTAAAGATGATTTGCTGCCTGATGTTGGTTTAATATACTGAATTTTGGCTGATTTTTGTTGAATTTGTTTAATCTTTGGAAAAGATAAATATTTTCATGTCAAAGACATGTTTAATCATTCACTTTGCATTGAATTATTCTGCTTTAATCTTTGGGTAGTTAAATCTGAAAGTGATCATTAGAGGAATTATAAGGTCTTTTAGTGAATATTGAATAGAATAGAATTAGTGAATCTGAAAGTGATCATTAAATGGTGTTTTATATTCTCATCAACCCTGTTCCTTAATTATTTTTTAAACACACTTCAAATCTGAAAGTAGGTTAAATTTTAGTTAATTATTCAATAATAAAAAAGGGTTTAGTTTAATTAAAGTAATTGTTATTTGCACGTTTAATTAAAGTTTTAGTTTATTGATCCTGCCTAGTTTATTTGCAGGATGGAGCCACAACTATTTAATTTGAAATTTTAGTTGTTTGGTATTGATTGTGAGATGCTGAATGTAGACCCCGATGAATTTAGTTACATAGTATTGATAAAGGATATGAAAAGATGTGTTGCAGAAGAGAATGAGGCAGTTCAACTTAATCTTAATGAGAAGTATAGGGTGGAATCTATTTTACCATTGTCAGGGCAGAAATTTTTAATAGATAAATGGTTTGATTGCATTATGCATTCCCATTATTGTGGATTTGCAATGATGATGTTTGTACTAGAGAAGAGTAAATATCTACGGTTTATTACATTGCAATTGTGCCTGTTTTAGCAGCTTATGGGTGTGCATTTGTGGATTTGCAAGATGGAGAAGAGGAAAATTTTGTGCCTATTTTTGCAGCTATGGTGTGCATCTGGAAACTGCTCAGTTTTTCAAACCTGATTTGAAGTTTGAAGTTTCAGTTGTATATCACATTTTCATGTACTGAATTCATGGTTTCTGTTTAAACCATGAAGAATTAATTGATACTGAATGAATTGATGTTAATTATGAATGCTTTCTTTTAAATTATGAAAAATTTCAATTTTCAGCCACATTTGAGTATATTGATACTGCTTCTGCCAAAAACAGGGATAAATTGATCACTTGCAACATGAGGGCATAATGTAATTCACCATAATGATGTAAAACAGGGATAAATTGGTCACTTGCAACATGAGGGCATAATGTAATTCACCATAATGATGTGGGTATTTATGTAATTGAATTAATTGACTAATGATAAATTAATAAAAAACTAAGCTGTCAAACTTCAAAGGGCATTTTAGTATTTTCATTATTATAAAACGGAATTCTATAACAGAATAGGATGGAAGGTATCGATTTGTCTTTTTGAAACCTTTTGGGTACCAACTTGTCGTTACGTTAAACCTTGGGTGTGTTTAAGTCGTTCCCCCTTAATAGATATTATATATATGCATGTAATAACTTAATCATAACTTTAGGGCATGCAACAATTACACATTTCAAGAGAATCATTATACAAACATTTTTGTCATATTCCACCTGAAGATATAATAATGAATTTATTATTTAATTATTAACATCATTTCAATACTTTTCACAAAAGTCATGCATGACATAGATAAATGGGTTTTATTACTCCAAGAGTAATTATTCTATGACACAAGTTACTTTAAATAAAGTAATATTTTTTATGACATATTTATCTTCTCAAAGACAATCATATCATCTTGCATCATCAATTTTTGAAACTATTAATTATTACATTTCAAAAATATAATAATTTATGTCATGCAATGATACATTATATGATAATTTAATCAAATTAAATACCATACTTTAAAATTACCATTATCATGTATACATAATATCACAATTCATCACATGAATTAATAATCCACAACTTTATGCTAACATCATTTTCCACCACTAAACACTTGCAACATTTGCATACTCTTCATACAAAATATACTTTAATCAAATTAAAGGATAACACATTTAGCATGTCAAAGCATAAACAATTTAATCAAAGTCATAGAAATGAACATGCATGAATATTTCTTTAAATAAATTATCATGCAACATTTCCCAGAACATTATTCATCAATGCATGAATGAGATGACAAATTCTTATGGCAAAACTAGTCACCGAACATGACAAAGATGAAAACCATAACATACACATGCATGTAATTCTCAATACAACTCATGCAATAACCATCATCAAGCATGCTTTAAATCACATTCTAACACATCCAATCATATTAGAGCAAGATGAAAAACATATTTTCACAAAGTAAGGAAATGGCCGAATCGCATACATGCATCAAACATGCTTATTCCAACTTACAACGCATTCAATACAAATGCATGCTCATTATCAATATTACCATCATTCAAATCACATGAGAATGACATGAAAAATAAACATTTAACTTTGATCTAAGTGTGGCCGAGACATGCATGTAGAGAGTTGGGATGGGAAAACCATTTTTGAACCAAGACACTAACATGCAAACTCAACCATGTATGATGAAAATATGAACACATGGAATAGCATGACTTTTGCTCGAAAACGACATGCATGGAGCTTTTAAGCTCTGATACCATTTGAAAGAAAACCATGAAGAGGTGGCGGAAAATGTTGATTGAAAGCATGTAAAGAGTTGGATTAATAGGATTCAAAAAATTTCAAATAAACCTTGAAAACATTATAACTTCTCCTTTGCTTAAGTTTGATGAAGCCAAGATTCAAAATGATGAATCCTCTACACTTTAACACCACCTTGAGAAAGTGAGAGAGTGGCCAAAACTAAGAGAGAGAGAGATTGTTTTTCTTTTGAGTGAACAAAATGAATCATTAACCTACAATGCAACAATCTGCATTTATATATACATGGGTCATTTTGTAATTAGTTGTTTTTCACTTCTATGCCCCAATAAAATCTTATTTTAAAAGGAGCCCAAGTATTTATTTTTTTACCCTTTGAATAATCAATATTATTCAAGGACCCATGTAAACTAAACTAGTTTACATTAACAACCCACAAGTTTACCCTTTTGCCCTTTAACTATTAAAAAGTTATTTTAGTTCATCTTATTTATCTTAACGCTTTAAGATATAATAATTAAATACAATTAATTATTACTTGACCATTTTAACCCTTAAAATGTCACAAATAATTTTCTATGTAACTATTACCATAGAAATCTTGTCATTACCCACGGAAGGTGCTAGCCCTCTTTGGATAATCATTTTTCTCTCTTATTCTTCTCTAACTTCTCAAGGCTATTGGTGTGACTATGTAAGTCCACCGTGGATTAGCCATGAGCTGGTTTTGGATGAATCCGAAAACCTATCCGGAGGCCCAATGACTATGGTAAACATCTAGCAATGTGCCATAGTCCCTAAACCACGATGAAGAAATACTTCATCGAACCCATTTCAGATCATATGTATATGCAGTTAAAGTCCCTCCATTGATATATCCTGATCGAGTACGGATTCATGGAATGTCAAAATCCTAAACTCGATCTTCTACCGAATCGTCGATCAATATGTTCGGAACTCGTCATCACGAACTTGCTTTCGTATGACTAAAATAGACTATGGCCAGAGATTCCGATTTCTGACATTTATCGACGTTCGTGCAGGAACTTGAATTCGGATGGAGTCAGTGGTACTCCTGATCCTATATTTCCGAGTCAATGGATCCCTTCTTGACCATCGTTCGTTTTTGCATATGAACAACGCATGACCAAAAAGGCTTTATCATACGAAACATGACTAGTCTCGTACTTATACACCATATGAACCATACGCATCCGTATCGGATCCGACCACAATGTCTCAGGTCAAAGGACTACATCGTGCACTGATATAACCAAACGATAAATCATTGACTACATGCTTTTTCAAGTGATTTGTCGTTATTCGGTCACGTTCGAAAAACAGTTCACCAACCGCTAATCCATACTAATGCCCCAGTGACATGACTATCATCGTCATCCATACTTTTATCTACTCATGATATCTTTCGGAAGCATCCAGTATGCCTACTATGCAATATAGTTGCCTAAATTATATTGCTTCCATAGGGAACCCTTTTTGTTAATTCATTTACCGATTAAATGAATCATTTGGACAATTCATATGCATACTTTATTTTAAATGCATGACTGAATAAAGGAAGCAATTTATATATATGAATTGAAGAACTCTTTCTTCTATTATTTATGATATATATTGATACAAGACAAAATGCTCTGAAACCAACAACACGAATGGTTTCTAGGGCATACACTAATATACACTAATAGACAAGACTAAGGCAAACATCCTACGCACCAAAACTGCTCGTTACACACATAGGAGATCAGTTGTACATGTGAGGGTTTAGCGCCCTTCTCCTCCGATGTGTAACCAATGAAGAAGTAGACTATGTCATGAGAGAGATACATGAAGGGATATGCGGTAATCACACAATCGTGCGATCCTTCGCCAACAAAATTGTCCACCAAGGGTACTACTGGCCTCTACTTCAGGATGCAACTTTCAACTTTGTAAAAAAGGTTGACAAATCGCGAACATACTGTGAGCTCCTTCCCACCAGCTGATAACCATGACGAACCCTTGGCCATTTTCCATGTGGGGAATTGATCTTATTGGGCCCATGCTAGCCAAAAAGGAAGGGGTCAAGTATATTGTGGTTGCGGTAGATTACTTCACCAAATAGGTCGAGGCTGAACCATTGGCCACGATCACTACCAAGAAACTCAAAGACTTCATCTTCAAAAATATAGTGTGCCACTATAGAATTACTCACACACTCATATATGATAATTGGAAGCAATTCGACAATGAGGAATTCAAGCAGTTTTGCAATGAGTTGGGGATCCATAAAAAGTTCGCCTCAATCGCAAGGCCACAAGTCAATGGTCAGGTTAAAGCTGTCAACAAAACCATTAAGCACACTCTGAAGGCTAAGCTTGGCGCTGCCAAGGGTAATTGGGTCGACGACATCCCAGAAGTTCTATGGGCATATAGAACAACTCCGAGAACCTCAACTTCGGAAACGCCCTTCTCACTAACATATGGCTGCAAGGCTATGATCCTAGTAGAAGTAGGGACTGGTTCACTTCGAAGAGACCTATTCAATGAAACAGACAATGAAGCATTCCTACGTGCAAGTCTGGACTTAGTTGAAGAACACCGCGACAAGACTCAGTTAAGGATAGCATCCTACCAGTAGCGTCCAAAAAGGTTCTTCAACTCTAAGGTCAGGAGAAGAGACTTTTGGGTTGGTGACATAGTTCTGAAAGAAATCTTTCTCCGTACAAGGGAACCGAGCGCGGGGCTATTAGGACCTAACTGGGAAGACCTATACTGCATCGCTAAGGTAATACGACTAGGAACGTATCACCTCAAAAGACTTAACGGTTCCAAGATATCGCGAGCTTGGAATGTTGAGCATCTTCGCCCCTATTACCAGTAATTCCGAACTCGCTCTTAATTTTTAATTTCCTTGTAAAAAATTTCCTTGCTTGTAAACTTTGAGATCGCTCTTAAGCGAATTTATCTTGTATGATCTTATTCGTTGCAATGTTTTTACAAGCTTTTTGTTCGCATATGTAACATTAGTTTTGTGAAGTATGCAAAATTAGAAGTGCTATCACAAATGGCTAGAAAATATTTCTTTTATTTATATATGTAGTAGAGGCAAGTACAGAGAATTAGGAAATGCAGAAACAAAGTTAAAAGCGAGGTTGTGCAGAAGCGATCACTGTTGTCCACCTCCAGGCCCTGCGGGTGTGACCTCGGTATCCCTCGGTAGGTCGTCGACCACCCGGTTAGCTGTTGGGTCCTCTAGGACATATTCCTCTGGCTGATCGCCCTCTAGAGGAGGCTTTTGTCCCTCTTTCTCCTTAATGTCATCATCAGCGTCCGCCATGGAAGTGAGGATGTTCTAGTATTCGATCAGAAGGTCGAAAAGGTCCATCCCCGGGTTCCTTGGTTACAAGCTATAGATGGCCTGAATCGCCCAATCAGCGGCCTTCCTCTCAATTTCCAAGCTTTACCGCTTCATTTGATTAGTTAATGAAGCGACCCACCCTCGGGAAATTTCGAGGTCCATCTCCAGTGCTCTCTTCTACTTCTCGGTGTTTTCCCACAACCGAGCTCTTTCTTCATCTACCTTCATGGCCGTTCGGAGTTTGCTTGTAGCTCCTGCTTTTTCTCGCCACACTCTTTGGTGAGTCTGGCCACTGTCCTCTAGAGCTCCTTGATCTCTTCGCCTCTCTTCTTGAAGTCGTCCTTTTGGAACTCTACTGTGCGAAGGGTAGAGTTCCTTTCTAACAGGTATTGGTTCACCTGAATGTGATATGTCTCTGCCTCACGTCCACAGTCACTAGATCCTGCTTTAGCTTTGCATTTTTTTCCCTCAGCTTGTGGAGCCCCCCAACAGAGTCCAACTCAGTCTTCTTTTAGGCCAAGTGCAGGGCGAGCAAAGATTGCGTGAGAAAGGAAAAAAAGGCTTAAGCTCCATTTTTCTGAAAAGCATAAAGGGTATGAAAACCAACCAATATTGGGAAATCCTCGACGAGGACAAGCTGCCTTACCTAGTTTTGCAGCTGGAATGCTATAGTAATCAGGTCCGCAGGTCAAAAGGCCACGAACTCTTCAAAAGCCGCAGCAAGTTGGCACTCCAATAGGGTATACACCACTGGCTACAAGTATTCCAGAAGGTATCCCATGGAGTCCAACACGTGTTTCAACCCTTGAAGGAACTGGCATCTCACCAACTAGCTCTTCTTCCAAGGACTGCAGCCTCCCTTTGTCTTCTATGTAAGCGCTCCGGAACTATCGAAATGCTAGGTGCGGGCTTCGGGGTCACCCCTGAGCGAGAGGACTAGTAAGGTTGTGACCTCCCGGGCTGCGCCCCTAAGCCCTCTAACTCGGACTCTGATTCCTCAGCCTGTAGCTGCTTTCTCTTCCTAGCTTTTTGGCCCATGGTTTTCTGCTTAGGGCGCGAGCAGCCGCAGGTTGAGAAGTTTCCCCTGGTCGTTCTTTTGGTGTTTGCGCACCCACCTGTGTCCCTTCGACAGGGGTATCGCCAGGGATCACCTCAGCTGGCTCGGTCGAAGGGACCCTGGGAAAAACAAACCCCCTGGTCCTTGTCGTCGATCTCAAAACTCTAGGTTTGTATGAAAGCATGATTAGTGAAAAAGCTCACTGCATGCAAAAGAAAGAATTTCTAAAGTACGCGGACACTTATGAACTAAGGGTTGCAGAGAAACTTCAGAATTGAAGAAACCGTATTTTCTCAGGTTGTCGGTAGTCGCGAGCAATCTTGCGTCACGACTTTGCTCGAACAAATTATCAAATGCTACGATTCAGTTGAAATTAGTTAGAGTCGTCTACCTAGTCATCTTGTTTCCTACAAAGAGACGAAAAAGTTCGTTAGAGAGCAAAAACTAAAGGAAAAGAAAAAATTCACAAAGTAAAAGAGGGGAAAACCTACTCGGTTCCCTAAATTGGCAAACGTCATCATATTGAAAAAAGAAAATTTTGGTTTCATAGGCCCCAACATACTTGGATAACAAAATATGTCTCCCTCAATCATAGATCGCTTCGAGAGGTAAAAAGAGTCTTTGTCCTTGCTCTTCTTCTAGTAATAGGAGCATGCAAGCTCCAGTGCAGTCAACTAGCCGAGGCCATTCTCACCACATATGATATACATAGCAATGGCTATCATGTATGTGTTGGGTGTCAATTACAGTGGTGCGACCTCGAAGTGATCGAGGATCAACCTAATGAAAGGGTGAAAATGTATCAACGCCCCACATTTGAAAATCACCTCGGAGATCGCAGCATTACCTTTGGGGGATTCCGAGCTGTATATGTTCTATGCTAGTAGACGTCCATGCTAAGTGCGTATTGGTCCACTGCCTTTTGTATCTCATCTCAGGTGGCCACTGATAGAATCTCTTGCACAGGACCCGTTAGGGCGTCATACGCCTGCGAGCTCGTCCCCTCGGTTATCCTGGTCGTTAAGGCATCCATCGCTCCTGAGGTCTGAATAGTATGATGACGTGGAAGGACAAAAGAAACCCTAATGTACCTTCCTTAAACCCTAGAAGCCCTTGGGGACCACCCCCAAGGATTCGTGCCCTAAATGCTTACTCTTTATGAAAGAAAAAACCTTATCCTCACAACTGCCCATAAACACGCACCACAAAGGTTTACCAAGTAGTTCACACCCACCATTATCATCAAGACAAGCTATCAACAAAATAGTAAAAGAAATGTAAAGGAGAAATCCTCCTTACCTCTTGGCTGCGGGGAACGGACTTTCTGCCGTAAACAAAAGGTGCGTACCAATTGGAAAATGGGGAGACTGGTCTCGTGAGAGCTTTGTTCTTTCTCTGAAAGTATGAGTTTTGTGACAAAGCTTAAGGCAAGCCTGGGGTTTTGTAGGGGGAGGAAGCGACGATTGATTTCCCTAAGGTAAGCGACGCTTGGGCGGCATACGTTTCTCACCATTGATTGTAACCACGTGTCATCAATCCGCTTGAAGAAGTAACCGCCACGCTTCGAGAATGCCAATCGACGCTTCCCTCCATTGGAACAACCAAGCGACGACTCGATTATCTCCTTCACATTAAATGCGCCCTCATCCGCATTTAATGCCCTCAAAGGGAATGTCATTTCAGCATAGCTGGCATTTAATGCGCATGGCTGACACTTATTGCGCACTAGACACGTCTGTCGAAATAAAAATTATTTTGTTAAACGGATTAGCTGTCAAGCGCAACGAATAACATCTGAAGAGGTCGTTGGGGCAGAACACTCTTCGTCGCGGATGAGATTTGAAACGCATCGGTACGGCACTGAGTGGGGCCTTATCTAGGTTGTTGAACTTGTTGGGATTCATGCATTTTGGACATGAAAATGGAGAGAAAATGATGATCAAGATGATGGACATAAGGTAGAAAACAAACCATTAGAACATTAACATGTTAATGTAAGAAAATGATAGAAATTACCAACTCCTTTTGCTATTAAAAGCTTGATGTTGAAACTTGGAGTTTAGATTCTTCAAAAGAGAATGAAGAAACTCAAAATGAAGTCCACCCTAGCCAAAGATGAGAGAGCCGAGAGAGTGAGAGATTGCTTTTTGTTTCAATTGGTTCAATTCAATTAAAATGGTAAAAAACTTAATTTATATACTATGGGCACAAAGTGTAATTTTAAATTGTTTTAGGCAGGCCTCCTGTTAGAGTCATGAAAGTGACTCTATTTTGGTGATAAAAATACCCCAAGTGTGATTAAATTGAAGTATATTGAGACAATTAAAGAATTTATGAATTTATTCACGAAAATCGCTTCCTAATATTTGTTCTTATGAATTTAACATGTTTGGAATGATTTTGGAAAGTATATGAATTGATATTAGGTTGTGGTTTATGGATTAGGGGTGGTTTTGTCTCATTTATACTATTTAGGGGGTAAACAGTCATATTTATAAGGGTTATTTTGTCACTTTTCAATCATGCAGGGACAAAGTGATATTGTCCACTTTGTGTATAAAAGAAGATGAAGCGTCAAAAATGGAGGAGCGCCGACACCCCTCCATAGTATTTTTTGACAACTCTTCCCCTCCCATTTCTGACTATCTCCGGCGAACCTTCACCTTCCATAAGCACCGACCAAAACCACGGCAAACCACCACCGCAATTCACGCGAACGCCGCGACTCTTTGCCTTCCACCACCACGACTTTTCGCCTTCTAGGCTAGATTTTGCTGTTTCATGGTGACGTTTGGGCTCCCTGAAGGTTGATCTCCCTTCCCCACGACCGGATCTACACATCCCAAGCTTCAGCTGCCATAAAAACTGTCGGAATCTACCATCTAGCCACCACGACTCTTCATCTTCCAGCCGAGATCCTGCTCATTTCCAGTGACTTTTCACCTCCCCAAGACCTTATCTAAACTCCTCATCACCAGAGCTTTCCATCGGTAGCTTCGGATCCCATTTCCGCCACCATTTTTCGGAAGACCAGCCAAAAAATTAACGTTTTCCGGCAAGTGCTGCTGTTCGTATTCTGGGTTGTCTGTTGGTCATTTTCACCCCTTCTTCACATCATATCGATGTCGGTTACCTCCTCTTCACCATGATCAGCTTCATTTCCACCGTTTCAGCCTCCGTCATCACCACCATGAGCGGCTAAGTTCCCGGTTGTCTGTTACGTCATAGGCGAGATCGAGATTGACTCCACGACTCTTCTCATCAGCTCTCGACTAGTTGGATGAGCCTGATTATAGGACATTTGGTAGTACTGTGCTTCGGATTATATTTGTTTTCGTTTCATGTTTGATTTCGATACTTTAATATGGTTTGAGCATAATCTATGATGAATATTGTTGTCCATTGTGATTTAATGTTTTCATAGAACTCGCTAAATGATAAATGTTGGTTTGAAATAATTAAATGATGAATATTGCTTTTCATTACTTCGCATCGATTGTAATTGAGTTGTGTTCGGATTTAATTTCATTTCTACTGTTATTGTGTTTATTGTGAAGTTGGTTGATTGGAAGATACATGTTGACAAATTGTATTTGTTAATCGCGTACCAACTAGTGGTATTGTCTTGTAGCGTTTATCGGCATTTAATGATAGTCTTTAACCAATCAAACTTGAGTGATTGGGTGAGACAGGATAGATTATACCTAGAGCGTCGGGAGGCCATTTCATTGATTTACCTTGCCTTGTAGGTTTAGGGGATCGTAGAGGGTGGAGAAGAATTGTGTGAGTCGGTCTCGTGTCGAACCAAAACCGTAACGGCAACATTTTTATTATAAAGTCTTTATTAGTTTTAATTTCACTCTTTTTATTATTTGCATTTAGTTTGTTTAGTTTTATTAATCAATTGCCAATTTCATTTCCACTACTCAAAATACATTAGGTTGTTAGTCTTGCTCCCTATGGATTCGACCCTGCTTGCCGCTAACTACGGTATTTAGGTTTAATTTTGTGACTGTGACTACCGGTTCGACACCTCCAACAATTTAAATTAACTTGAGAATAAACATTTATGTCAAGTCCTTGGTTTTATGGTTAATTCATAATTAGACCAAATTTTAATTCCAGTAAATATTCTAACCCTTTAGAATAAAACCAATGCACTTTTGCCCCCATCATTGAATCCAATTCAATAATAATATTTAGTAAATCCTTATTACCCTTGGTTAGTGCTAACTATCCATGGATAATCATTTCTTACCAATACATTAATTCGGATGCAACCGTTTACGTCCAAACATCATTAATCTGATTAATGATATGTATTACTCTCTCTCCTTGAGCTTGGTTTTATGTGTGACCATTTTGGTTCACTACGATCTAGTCGTGGGCCCAATATCGGATTTTGATATGTTTCATTATAACTCTCTATAATCGAAACTCCCATTGATTATGGTAGACGTCTAGCAATGTTCCATAACCCCTAAACCATAATGAAGTGTAAACTCCAATGAACATATTCTGATCGTATGTATTGTGTAGTCAAATCCCTCCGTTATCTAATCCTGATTAAGAATGGTTCATGGTATGTCAAAACCTTTAACTTAATCTTTAATCGAATTGTCAATCGATACAATGGAACTCGTCAACATGAAACTACTTTTCATCTGACATTCATTATACTCTGGCCAGAGATTTCCCTTTTCTAATGTTTATTGACATTTGTTTGGGAACTCGAGATTAAACTATTTTGAGTTAACGGATCCCATATCACTTGTCCTCGCACATGGATAACATATGATCAAACCGGCTTATTACACAAGACATGACTAGTCTCATGCTTATACACCATATGAATCAAATGCATCCTATATTGAATCCAACCGTGATGTCTTAAGTCTAAGGATAAGTGGAACACTAGCACGATCCTACGATGCATCATTGACCACATCCATGTGATTCATCGTAATCGGTCATATTCCATAAATAGTTCACTAACCGTTTATCCATGCTAATGCCTTAGAGACATACCTCTTATAATCACCCACACTAATACCATCACATGATATTCAATGGAGACATTCAACATGCCTACTATGCAATTTTATTGCCCAATTAACATTACTTGCATAGGGAATTCTTTGATAATTTGATCTTTTGAAGATCCGTATCATCCGGACATTTCACATGCAATATTAAATATAATATAATATAAATGAAGCAGAAAATCAACATGTGAAATAAGAACACTTTCTTTTATTCATAATACATTTACAAGATATAATGTCCTGAAACCGACAACACGATTGGTTCCTATGGCATACACTAACAAAACTCTCACTTGCACTAGAGCCAATCGTTGTGGTATCTAATACCCATCTTCTCAAGATGATAGTCCAATTGCTTTTGTGTCATCGCTTTAGTGAGTGGGTCAACTACATTCTTTTCTGAAGCTGTTTTCTACACCAAAATTTCTCCAACTCCAACGAATTCTCTCAAAATGTGATATTTACGCTAAATATGTTTTGACTTCTAGTGTGCTCTTGGCTCCTTTGCCTGTGCAATAGCACCAATATTGTCACACTACAAGGTTATCGGATAAACCATGTTTAGAACCACACCAACTTCAGTCATGAACTTGCGCATCCAGATAGCTTCCTTTGCTGCTTTTGAAGTGGCAATGTATTCAGCTTCAGTTGTGGAATCGACAATAGTTGATTATTTAGAACTCTTCCAACTGACTGCTCCTCCATTGCATATGAAAATGAACCCAGATGTAGACTTTCTATCATCTAACCTCCATAACTTAGTATTAGATCATTAGTTCTTCTTAAGTACTTAAGGATCGTCTTAACAACTGACCAGTGTTTTTCCCCTGGATCGGACTGATATCTGCTTGTAACACTCACAACATATGCAATATTAGGCCTAGTACATAGCATAGCGTACATGAGACTACCTACGACTAAAGCATAGGGTATTCCATGCATCTGCTCACGCTCCTGATTAGTCTTTGGACTCATATCTTTTGAAAGATGAATTTCGTGACTGCAAGGCAAAATTCCCCTTTTGGAATCTTGCATTCTGAACCGTTTCAACATCTTTTCTATGTACATCTTCTGGGATAAGCCTATTAATCTTTTCGTTCTATCTCTATAGATACGAATTCCTAGGATGTAGGTCGCTTCTCCTAAGTCTTTCATGGAGAAAGTTCTGGATAACCACAACTTAACTTTAGTCATCATCCCAATGTCATTTCCCATCAATAGTATGTCATCTACATACAGTATGAGAAATATGATTGCATGATCCTTTGTCCATTTATAAACATAGGGTTCATCTAGATTATTTATAAAACCAAACGTTTTGATTATTTCATCAAACCGAATGTTCCAGCTTCTTAAAGCTTGTTTTAACCCGTAAATGGATTTATGTAGCTTGCTCACTTTATTTCTTTCAGAACTGGATACAAAACCTATAGGTTGTTGCATGTAGATATTTTCCTCAATAAATCTATTGAGGAATGTTGTTTTGACATACGTTTGCCATACCTCATAATCATAGTGTGCAGCTATGGCTAGCATAATTCTGATTGATTTAAGCATAGCGACTGGTGAGAAAGTTTCCTCATAATCCAACCCTTGTTTTTTAGTATAAACTTTTGCAACCAGTTTTGCTTTGTAAGTCTCTACATTTCCATCTTTGCCAATCTTTCTCTTGAAGATCCATTTACATCCAATAGGAACTATTCCTTCTGGAGGATCAACGAGAGTCCATACTTGATTAGCATGCATGGATTCTATCTCAGAATTCATAGCTTCTAGCCATTTTCCAGAATCGATATCTAATATCGCTTCTTCATAACTTCTAGGATCATCCCCATGACTGACTCCTCCAATCATGATAGATTCAAAAATCTCTTCATGAAGTAACCCATATCTTTCTAGAGGTCGAGATACTCTAGATGATTTACAAATCGAAACTGTTTTAGGTATTAATGTTTCCTGAGAGGGACCACCCATTTGAGTATTTTCGGTTTGAGGCTCTTTGGACTCTTCCTGGAGCACAATTTTTCTTCCCACACCACTCTCTTCTAAGAACTCTTTCTCAAGAAAGTGTGCATTCCTCCTTTTCATAATTTGTTGATTAGTGTGGAAGTAAAAATAATATCCCAAACTATTTTTGGGATACCCTATAAACCGATTTTTCTCAGATTTAACGTTCAACTTGTCAGTCTTGACAATCTTGACATAAGTTGGACAACCCCAAATTTTCATATATTTGAGACTAGGAGGTTTACCATACCACATCTCATATGGTGTCATCTCAATAGATTTAGATGGTACCCTATTTAGAATATGCACAACAGATTCAAGGGCAAATCCCTATAGTGACGTTGACAAGTCTGTAAAACTTACCATCGATCGTACCATATCCAATAAAGTATGGTTCCTCCTTTTAGACACGCCGTTATGTTGCGGCGTATACGAAGGAGTCAATTGGGATATTATACCATTCTCCTTTAGAAAATCTAGAAATTTTGTACTTAAGTATTCACCATCACGATCTGATCGTAGAGACTTAATACTCTTTCCAGTTTGTTTCTCTACTTCATTCTTAAACTCTTTGAACTTTTCAAAGGATTCAGATTTGTATTTAATTAAATACAAATACCCGTACCTAGAATAATCATCGGTAAAGGTAATGAAGTATTGAAAACCTCCTCGAGCCATTTCATTAAATGGTCCGCATACATCTGAAGGTACAACCTCTAATAATTCTTTGGATCTTTCCCCTTTACCCTTAAAGGATGAATTGGTCATTTTTCCTTGAAGACGGGATTCACAAGTTGGATAGGGTTCTGAACCCAATGGGCTTAAAAGTCCATTTGCTTCTAACCTGATTATCCTTTTATCTCCTATATGACCCAATCGATGATGTCTAGTAATTTTGGATTAATTTCATTTC
This sequence comes from Pistacia vera, assembly GCF_008641045.1. Lineage (NCBI taxonomy): Eukaryota > Viridiplantae > Streptophyta > Magnoliopsida > Sapindales > Anacardiaceae > Pistacia > Pistacia vera. Next base: position 72,994 of record NW_022196225.1, on the reverse strand, counting down.
GAGATTTCTTATTTGTAATGGTATTCATTATGTCATAATCATTCATTACCAAGACATACAAACCATTTGTATTAATTGCTTTGCCAACTAATTCATTTCCAAAATAAATTAGACATTCATTTCCAGTAAACTGTATTTTGTAACCAGATTTACATAAAACAGAAATAGAAATGAGAATTCTAGTTGTTTTGGCAAAATACAAAGTTTTGTACAAATACAAAATGTGTCCTGATGGTAATGTCAAATGGCAAGTCTCCACTGGCTCGGCCGCAACTTTTTCTCCATTTGTCATCTTCAAAATTACTTCACCTTTTAACAGTGTAGAACTATTCTGCAATGCCTGCAATGAAACACAAATGTGAGATGTAGCAACTGAATCTAATATCCAGGAATGATCATTTGAGCTAACATTTAATTCAAATTCTATAACATAAGAATAGAACATACCTACTGGAGCTTTCTTCAAGCTCTTCAGATAAAGAGGACAATTCCTCTTCCAATGTCCATCTTTCTTGCAGTGGAAACACTGGCCTTTATCATTGACCTTTTCTTTGCCCTTCTCAGTCTTAGAAGCATCCTTCTTAAAAGGCCTTTTCTGTGGTCCAGCTTTTGGACCTTTCTTTTGCTTCCATTGCTTCTTCTTAGTCTTACTAGAAGAAGCTGCAAAAAAATCCTCTTGTCCCTTTTCCTTTCTTCCCTGCTTATAGAACTGTTGAATCTCATTTGACAGTTCTGCAAGAGTGCGCTCAATCCTATTGAGATTATAATTTATGATGAAGGGCTTGAAACTTGATGGAAGGGATTGCATAATCAAATTCACCTCAAGACTGTACAGCATCACAATCTCAAGTGTACACAATTGCCCTATAATATTACTCATTTTCATAACATGATCATTTGGGGCAACTCCCTCCCTAAGCCTCATTGTGAATAGTATCGAACACAATTCGTATTGCTTCACCACTGAGTTCTCACCATACAACTCTTGTAAATGGATCATTATCTCATTCGCACTTTCTATCTTTTCATGCTCAACCTGGAGCTCAGCATTCATTGACGCTAGCATGTAGGTTCGAGCTCGTAAGTCATCCTCCTACCACTTATCGAAAACTTCATTTTCTTGCAATGTGGCATCAAAAGACAAAGAAAGTGGAAGAGGTGCTTCCAAGACATACCCGACCTTTTCGAAATTGAGAATAATTCTCAAATTCCTTAACCAATTATTAAAATTAGGTCCGATCAGCATGTTGTTATCGAGAATCCTCAAAAGCAAGTTATTGCTCATTTTCGTTAACTAAATATCACAAAATATCGAAAGAGACTACAAGGAAAAATATAAGTTTTATAAGTGTCTTGTAAATTCAAACCCTTTAATGCTAATCTTATTAGCTCCCACTATTTCATTCAAATCCCATACTCCCCAAAATGGTGATTTGGAAATTTTGTTGGAATAAATTTCTAGTGGGAAATCAAATTCTTATTAAATTTAATTAAACCTCACATAATAGAAATCTTGATCAATTAAATTTAACAAGTAGGAAACTATTTCCTTTTATATCACTATATAAGGTATGATTCAATCCTTGTCTCTAGTTTTAGATACCTCACATAATAAAAATCTTGGTACCCTAGACTAGTTAAATCCAACCCATTATGCTTTCCTAAAATAGAATTCCCATTATACCCTCACATAATAGAAATCTTGGGTATTATGAAAATTTCTATCCAAGAACTAAGACAATTAATTCCATATCATAAAATCAGCATCCCTCACATAATAGAAATCTTGGGATCTCTAATTTTATGCCAAAGAATTAATTGGCCCATAATGGAAGGCTTGGATCTAATATTGTTTGTTAGGGAGATTATTAGGTTTAACCTTTGATTAAAAAATGTTTTACATTTATCACATACATTAATTCAAATGCATCCATATAAATATAAAACATGGTGGGATGATCATGGGGTTTTGGAAAATACATCCTAATTAGGTAAACTATTCACCTAATTCTATTACTCCTTGCGGATCTTCATCCGATGATTGATCAAATCTCCATCCACCGTTCGGTCATACGATTACATAAACCAATTTAGTACACGCAGGCCCTAATAACAAACTAATAATAAAATTAATTATTATTACAAGCCATTGAAAGAATATTACATGCCCAAATATCAAATATTTTTGGGAAAAATAAATATACACCCATGATCATCCCCTAATTAATATTCATCTATCACATTAATAAATATTAATTCAATCAAAGGCATATAAATAAATATTTATGCAAGTTGCAATATTTATAAATAAATGACTTCATGTAATAAATACATAAAAACATGCCATGATTGAACAAAGGGGACATGCATAATTTTACTACCCTTAAACTTATAATATCATTATATTATCCATCAAATGAATATAAAGAAATATATATATATATGTCATGCGATAAATGTATAAAATATGCTAGGATTAAACCAAGGCTACATGCATAATTTCATCACCATAATATTTATAAAAAATATTATATTACCCATCACATTAAAAAATCTCTCTAAAATTAAAAAATGCAAATCTATGCATCATGCACCGATTTTTACTCACAGATGAATCAACCAACTTGCATTCACAATACAATCTAAGTCAAATGCATTTATAGACTATTGTATCACATATAACACTTTCAAATATGCATTTAAAATATATTATTTATTTGAATCAGTTTTGACCGAATTCATCCCTTCTCAAAATCATCAAATTTGCATCAAATATGCTTATATTAAACATGCATGTATCATATGAATGAGACATATTCATATTTAACAAAAATGCATCAAGATGCAATAAATCAAACATGCATGTTACATATGACTTCAAGAACAATAAATTTTGTATTATAAATATCAAAATATCATAGAAGCGTGTTAATAAGCATGAATATCACATATCCATCATCATTTATATTCAAAATACACAATAACTTCAACATGCATCTAAAGCAAAAACATATTCATGTCCAAACCAAACCATTTTTCACCAAAAATGCTACATGCATGCATGAATTTAAACATGCTCTGATACCATTGTTGGGATTCATGTATTTTGGACATGAAAATGGAAGGAAAATGATGATCAAGATGATGGACATAAGGTAGAAAACAAACCATTATAACATTAAAATGTTAATATAAGAAAATGATAGAAAATTACCAACTCCTTTTGCTATTAAAAGCTTGATGTTGAAACTTGGAGTCTAGATTTTTCAAAAGAGAATGAAGAAACTCAAAATGAAGTCCACCCAAGCCAAAGATGAGAGAGCCGAGAGAGTGAGTGATTGCTTTTTGTTTCAATTGATTCAATTCAATTAAAATGGTATAAAACTTAATTTATATACATGGGCACAAAGTGTAATTTTAAATTGTTTTGGAAAGGCCTCAAACAATTTAAAATTAACTTGAGAATAAACATTTATGTCAAGTCCTTGGTTATGGTTAATTCATAATTAGACCAAATTTTAATTCCATTAAAATTCTAACCCCTTAGAAAAAAACCAATGCACTTTTGCCCCCATCATTGAATCCAATTCAATAATAATATTTAATAAATCCTTATTACCCTTGGTTAGTGCTAACTATCTATGGATAATCATTTCTTACCAATACATTAATTCGGATGCAACTGTTTACGTCCGAACATCTTTAATCTAATTAATGATATGTATTACTCTCTCTCTTTGAGCTTGGTTTTATGTGTGACCATTTTGGTTCACTTTGATCTAGTCGTGGGCTCAATATCGAATTTTGATATGTTTCGTTATAACTCTTTATAATCGAAACTCCCACTGATTATGGTAGACGTCTAGCAATGTTCCATAACCCCTAAACCACAATGAAGTGTAAACTCCAATGAACCTATTCTGATCGTACATACCGTGTAGTCAAATCCCTCTGTTATCTAATCCCGATTAAGAATGGTTCATGGTATGTCAAAACTTTTAACTTAATCTTTAATCGAATTGTCAATCGATACAATGGAACTTGTCAACATGAAACTACTTTTCATCTGACATTCATTATACTCTGGCCAGAGATTTCCCTTTCCCAATGTTTATTGACATTCGTCTGGGAACTCGAGATTATACTATTTTGTTGACCATCACTTGTCCTCACACATGGATAACATATGACCAAACTGTCTTATTACACAAGACATGACTAGTCTCGTGCTTATACACCATATGAATCATATGCATCCTATGTTGAATCCAACCGTGATGTCTCAGGTCTAAGGATAAGTGGAACACTAACACGATCCTACGATGCATCATTGACCACATCTATGTGATTCATCATAATCGGTCTTATTCCATAAACAGTTCACTAACTGTTTATCCATGCTTTAGTGGCATACCTCTTATAATCACCCACATTAATACCATCACATGATATTCAATGGAGACATTCAACATGCCTACTATGCAATGTTATTGCCCAATTAATACTTGTGTAGGGAATTCTTTGATAATTTGATCTTCTGAAGATCCGTGTCATCCGAACATTTCACATGCAATATCAAATATAATATAATATAAATGAAGCAGAAAATCAACATGTGAAATAAGAACACTTTCTTTTATTCATAATATATTTACAAGATATAATGTCCTGAAACCGACAACACGATTGGTTCATATGGCATACACTAACAGAACTTGTGGAAGAAGGCCACCTCAGGTCGCTTTTACTATCCTTAGAGACATGGGCTACGACCTCTTTGTAGCTCGGTTAGCTCGACCAAGCATCATTCGGGACAAGTCAAGTCGCGACATAATTATGAAGTTCTCAAGGTTCAATCCTTAAACCTTAAAAATTGGGGGACTTCTGTTATGTCTGAAAAGTTAGGGCTGACGTGGACTCTCGTCAACAAGAGCCAATCAGGGTTCAGGAAGGTTTTGTGTCGTCCAGGTGTTGCCACGTCGCATGGTGACGGAAGAAGTATGGTTCTTGTCAATGCAGCAGGTAAGTGCCAGGCTTGTGAGTAGTTAGAGATTATCCACCTACCCAAGCCCTACACAATTTGAGGATATTTCTCGTGCAGCTAACCAATGAGATGCAAAGAAGGATTTGCACAACACCTACCTACTTGCAAACTTGCAATCATTACCTTGAACTCTCCCACTATAAATAAAGGACATCCCTTTCATTTACATGATTGGCTGATCTTAGTCTAAAACAGCTTATACTCTGTGTGTGTGTGTGTGTGTGTGTGTGTGTGTGTGTGTGTGTGTGTGTGTGTGTGTGTGTGCGTGTGTGTGTGTGTGTGTATTCTCTCTAGATTGTAACTCAGCTCGTCTCACGCGACCCGATTTTACCCATTTATTAATACAATAGCAGTGGACGTAGGATTCACTTTTGAGCATCCGAACCACTTTAAATATCACTTCACATTCATTGTTTCATTTCATGTTTCCTTATCAAGTGTAATTTCTAAGCTCGCTTAGCACTTTGCACGTGCGAGTCGTTGGTGTCAAAATCAAACATCAACAAAAATTAACTCTGGACGTTGCTTATTATAAATTCTAGCGAAAGTTAGTTAAAGTAGAGAAAGTTTATACGGAAATTGTGGATTATTTAAAAATTTTATTTTTGTTAGGACTTTGATCGATCTTAACGAAAGTATGAAATTAATTAATTTAATTAAATGTATACGAATAAAAAGTTATTTCGCATTATGAAGTGAATCTTCTCATCCCTAAAATATACAAGATTTCATTCGTTATTGATTTTCAAGGTGATATGAAAAGAAAAGAATCCGATAAAAATTTGACTTTACAAACTAGTAATGCATGACTGGAATAACACACATGTAAATACACCTAGAAAATATAATACCAAATCTAAGGCCATTGACAACAACAAAAATTTCAAGAAGTTGCTCGCTTTATTTGTTTCTTTCAACAGCCACCACCACCTCCGCCTCCACATCCTCCGCCTCCTCCTCCTCCTCCACATCCTCCTCCTCCTCCTCCACCTCCACTACGACGGTTCCTCGAGGTGCTGTCACCACAAGCGAATTGAATATGACCATCGATATCATTGAGACTGATGCAACCACCGACAAAGCAGAAAAAGTCCCCCAAAATTGCTTCCTGCAGGGCCACTACCATCAATAACCAACAACTCTCTGGCCATTTTAATTTGATGTTTCTTTCTCTTCTACTCCTAGCCAGTATATATAGATGAAGAAGCAAGGACTAGTCGTCAATGTAACGACGTCTATAAGTTAAATTCATTATCGTGCTGCTTAAGGTGTTTTGTACACTTCTATGAAATTTATCAAGATGTGGATTTTGGAAGCTTCAAGAGCACTTTTGTTTGTAAGACCGCTTCAAAATCTTTGATGTAGGATTGTAGGTAATAACAGGGCGTTGACAATTCAAACTCCATCTCCATGGGACAATGCTTTGAAAATTATATGAAATAACTAAAGTGACTCTCTAGAGTCGGAACAGCATATAGCGTTCACATAATATTGTCATTTGAAGCCAAGCTAATTGAATATCCTACGAAGCTTCCAAGAACATTAAATTCAAGTTGGATTTTGAGTTTCAAAGTACATATTTTCATTGAGAAAATTTATGGAATGACACGAAGAGACGATGTGATTGGTTTGTGGATGGGAGAGGTCTATTAAAGATAAGTCCTGATCAGTAAAATTTATGTAGGGACAAATTTAGTGATGAAAAGGATATAAAGGTGAGGTGTATATCGGCTCACCTCTAAAAATAAATAAATAAAATAAAAGGATAATTTAATTGTATTTATTAAGAAAATTTAGGATATGTTGATTCAATTGAGATGTATAACATTTCTAGTGGTATGATTCACCTTGTGCCTGCCATCTTTGCAATAAAATAAACTTGAGTCCGCACGAGGAAGACGGTAAAAAGGTTCAGAAAGCTAAAACGACCTCACATGGAATTGGAAATGTTGATGAAATATCTTTTATAAAACATCCAGTAATGTTTATTGACATTCGTCTGGGAACTCGAGATTGAACTATTTTGAGTTAACGGATCCCATCTTGACCATCACTTGTCCTCGACACATGGATAACATATGACCAAACCGGCTTATTACACAAGACATGACTAGTATCGTGCTTATACACCATATGAACCATATGCATCCTATGTTGAATCCAACCGTGATGTCTTAGGTCTAAGGATCAATGGTACACTAGCACGATCCTACGATGCATCATTGACCATGTCCATGTGATTCATCGTAATCGGTCACATTTGATAAATAGTTCACTAACTGTTTATTCATGCTAATGCCTTAGTGACATACCTCTTATAATCACCCACACTAATACCATCACATGATATTCAATGGAAAACAAAAACTTTTAACAGTATGGATCGTTCCATCGAACCAAGATCAGGGCACAAATTTATAGTTTATATCAAAATAAGAATCTGTAGAAAATTAATCTAAAGTTTAAGAAATCATACGCACGTTTGGAGGCTCCTCCAAGTTGTCTCTAAATGTATTTTGCTACTGACCCAATTGTAGGGTCGAACCGACGTAGTCCACACGAAGATAATTGCAAGGAACTAAAGAGGGATTTGTTAGATCCTCTTTAGCCTTAAGAATAAAGAAGGAAATGAAGAGTATTTGATTTTCAATCAAAAACTAAAACTGGCATGGGAGAGAGTGTTTTGGGGCTGTATGTTTTTCTCCTTTTCAATGAATGAGTAAAATGAAAAATCTCTTACCTTTTACAATTAAAACTTTTCTTTTATAGTAATATTTTAATTGCCCTATTCCCATATGGAATAGGCTTGGGCTCCAACCCAAACACCCCTTGTTTCCAAACACTCCCAATTAGATATTTATTTTATTTCATCATTATCTCAATTAATATATATTTAATATATATTAACATTTAACAATAATGATAATTTATTTAAATATATGCGAACACATATTTAAACATAATTTCACTTATTTAATTTTTCTAATAAATTAAATAAAGGCTACAACCTTAGCAAATTTAATTGCACTATAAAATTACCAAAATACCCTTTCGCCTAAAAGACGAAAACGCCCTTCTAACTTCCTCGTTCTTAAATTATCTTCTATGTATGTGACCCAGAGGCTCCTCATCATACCGGTAGTGTATAGTATCGCGATTAACACCAATTAATCGTCTCACTAATACACAGACCAAGATTGGCCCCTAGCAAGGCATCATGGCCACCCGATAGATTTGGATTCAGCAAAGTAACTACCTATCAACGATATGGTTACCGTACAATTCGATCCTTTCATCATTTGTTATCTCGACAAGACCGGGGCATAGAAATAGTGTCAACCTCCGGTTACTCTCGATATTATGTATTCAGTTACTGGACCAATGACCTGTATTATAAACTGGATAGAGCAACAACTCAATCCCACTATGGCCATAGTTTTAGTGTCATTGCCATTTACTGAATTGCGCCATGAGATAACTTCTCCTGTACCCGGGAGTAATGAATCCTCTGTCTATCAACTATAGTCTTGATACACTCTTTGATGTAGTCAATCACTATCGTATTGACAGCTTTGAATAGAACTGCGTTAGGCTAGGGTCAAACTACACCAATCGGTGCACAAGGCGCTCCGGTGATTTCAAGTCTAAGGATCACATGCATCACCATTCGTTAGAGGATTTGTTCCATAGACACTGGGGTTACCATCCATATGGAATCGTCTGGTGGGTCAGTTCAGTGAACTTGCCTACAGCAAGCACCCATGTGTTGCACCAGGTTGTCACCAAACAACCTTGACAAGTGAGATTAGTCACTGCCTTTCAACAGGGTCATTCAACACTATGATAGACTTACCGTATTATCTGTGCCCTTACTTCAAAATAATACTGGGGCTACAAACGTTTTTAGAATGGCCACCATATGTGCTCATAGGGTTCTTACTATCATGATTTGAAACACTATACCCTCGTCACATTTCTACCATTCTAAGGACATATATCAATACATACAATGATGATTTATGCGATATAGTATAAAATGCCTTTTATTGATCAATGAACATTATTATAAAGAGTCAATTCTACAATAATTGATTGGCTCTAGGGCATCTACTCTAACAATCTCCCACTTGCACTATAGCCAATCATTCATGTATTTAATATCAAATGATCTCAAGTGCCTTTCACGCTTCTGCTGCGACAGAGGCTTTGTTAGTGGATCTGCGAGATTTTCGTTAGTATGCACTTTACTAATCTGCATGTCTTTCCTCTCAACTATCTCTCTAATGAGATGGAATCGTTTGAGTATATGTCTGGACTTCTGATGAGACCGTGGTTCGCTGGCCTAAGCAATTGCTCCATTGTTGTCACAATAGATGTCTATAGGATCAACAATCGTGGGAACCATACCAAGTTTAGTAACGAACTTCTTAATCCAGACTGCCTCCTTTGCTGCATCTGACAATGCAATATACTCAGCCTCTATTGTAGAGTTCGCTACAGTGCTTTTTACGACCCCCAAACTTATTATTTTGGTTCGTCAAAATCTCACACAACTCTCCAAGCTCTTTTGTGTCTGCATTAGGTTCAAAATTCTTTTAAAGGTTGTGAAACGTGTTTAGGGTGAAATATTTGGGCATTTTTGGTTGCATAGGAAGAATAGGACAGTGATAATCTCATAAGGCTCAAATGGGTGACTAGAGAAAAAATTATTCATGGTCGGCTGGAAAGGCTCAAACGTTCCAAAAAATTACCTAAATCATTTACTCAATAATGTGTATTCCTAGAATTTCGCCTCAAGCACTTCTCAACTAGGTTCTAGAGTCCACCAACAATATCAAGACTTCACCTAACCACATAAAATGTTTCTAAGCATGCCGAAATAATGAAAATGGTGGTTGAACCACTCAACAAACCTTTAGACAAGAAAAATTAATCAGCCAACCTAAACTTGAAGCAATGCTTAACAATTTCCATAAATAAAATCTCAACAGTCATATTCTCATCATAGACTTATGCAATTCAATTCTCTCTTGGCAATAAACCCTTTGTCTTTTCTTTTAACTGCGCCATCGTAACACTGCCTAGCCTTCTCATTAACAAATTTATTGTCGACCTGTTTTCCTTTACCCTTGGGAACCGTTCTGAGCGGCATTTCGGTTTTTCAATAGTGATCGCCAAAATCTACCCCCAAACTTAGTGATTCAACTCGACAGTTCAACACTAAAGCACACTTCTACAAACACAATCACTCCTCAATTCACACAAAGGTTTCAAAAATTACACTTACACCCTAAAATCACCACTCTTCCAAACTCAATCAAACCACTTCAAAATAAAAACCCAACTTCCTCAATACAATACAAATCAAACTCAACACTTTTTAAGTCAAAATCACTCCACAAATTGCATCAAAATCCACAACTCAACAAATTCAATCAATTTCTCAAACTTAAAGCATTAACAATCGCAATGGATCAAATTTAAGGCTAGAGAACTTGAAATCTTACCACACCCATGACGAATTCACCACCAATTTCACCAATTTCTGCTTTTATTGCCAAGAGAGGATTGACCACCATTCATAGAGAAGATTGGATTTGGGGGAGAGGTTGGGATATCTTTTTGCTTGAACCGGAATACTTAGCCATAGAGCCAATAGTAAGAGAATTTTATGCCAACTTCCTTGAGTTTGAGCCTGGGCATGTTTATGTGAAGGGTATTAAAGTGCAAATTAGTGTGAAGATTATCAATGATTTCTACAAGATTGATCCAATTGACTGTGATGAGTATTTGGAATTTAAAAAGAAAGAGATTAACGAGGAGGAGATTCTTAAGGTCATAGTAAAGCTGAGTACATCTTGGGAAATTTTGAAGAAGAGGATAAGAAGCATAAAAGGAACTAATTTGATTCCCATGGCTAGATTGTGACAGTATTTTGTCTGTGCGCAGATGGTCCCAGAAACACATTACAGTATAATGGTTTTTAAGTGAGCAATGTTACTTTATGCCATTGCCACTGGAAAGAAAATGGATGTGGGGAATATAATCATGAAGAGTATACGGCATGTAGCTAAACCAGGGCGAGGGAGCTTCACCTTCCCACATCTCATCACTGAGATTTGCACTCGAGTAGGAGTAAAAAAGGCAGACGATGAACCACTTCTTTATCTTGCCCCACCCCTCGATCACAACTATTATTACAAGCTCCTAGAGCGTCATCCCAGTGAAGTACCCAGCTCCGGATCGAAAAGACAAAGAACCACAACAATGGCCACAACATCTAGTTCAACATCCACAACAAGGAAGCTATTGCAACAAATTTTGGACAAGGTGAACAGGATGGAACGACATCCAGATTGGATGGCAGGGCGAACCTGAATGCTGTACAAGATGCAATACAATTGCTAAACCAATTTCAGCATTGATGTTTCAAACTTCCAATGGCAAGATTGGCAAGAAGAGGATGAAGATGATGCCATGGAAGAAGATGATGACGTCGAAGGAGAGGAGGAAGACGACGAATGAAGCCTGAAACATTTGTTTTTTTATTTTCTGTTTTCATTTTTTCTTTTGTACAATGGAACCAATTTTCCTTGGTTAGATTGTTAATTGTTGTTTGAATTTTCTAGTTTAGTTTGTAAAGGTGAGATTAGGTTGTAATTTTTTCATATTATTCAGTGGAAATTTCTAACACAGTGGGTACCATAGATTTTCATTTGTTTTACAGATGATGATGATGAGGAAGCCAAGGAATGGGTGTGCATGATGTTGAACGAAAATCAGCCTTCATGGATTAATCAGGGAAATATCTCGTACCCTTTAATTCTGTTTTTCTATTCTAGAAATGTGCATGATGTGACATTGGGGACAATGCCATTTTAAGTTTAGGGGTAGGAAAAATTGAAATTTTGTTTTGTATTTAGTTTGTTTTTATTTTTTGTATTGTTGTTGCCAATGATGAATTGCATAAGTCTATGATGAGAATAGGATTGTTGAGATTTTATTTATGGAAATTGTTAAACATTGCTTCAAGTTTAGGTTGGTTGATTAATTTTTCTTGTCTAGAGGTTTGTTGAGTGGTTCAACCACCATTTTCATTATTTCGGCATGTTTAGAAACATTTTATGTGGTTAGGTGAAGTGTTGATATTGTTAGTGGACTCTAGAACCTAGTTGAGAAGTGCTTGAGGCAAAATTCTAGGAATACACATTATTGAGGAAATGATTTAGGCAATTTTTCGGAACGTTTGAGCCTTTTCAGCTGACCATGAATAATTTTTTCTCTAGTCACCGATTTGAGCTTATGAGATTATCACTATCCTATTCTTCCTATGCAACCAAAAATGCCCAAGCATTTCACCCTAAACATGTTTCACAAGCTTTAAGAGAATTCTAAACCTAATGCAGACACAAAAGAGCTTGGAGAGTTGTGTAAGATTTTGACGAACCAAAGTAATAAGTTTGGGGGTCGCAAAAAGGGCAAGAAGAAGAGGTAATTGACCTCAAAAACTTGATGCATTGAAATTACAACATGCAATGTGTAGCAAGTGCACTAGTTGCAAAAAGTAATAAAGTGATGAGTAGAGTATCGTTCCCATGAGGATTGCGTGTTAAGCACTGATTTTCCTAGTTGTTTATCAAGTTGGAGAAACCAAAAGATGTTTGGATTTGCGGGAGAAAATCAAGCTAAAGTTAAAACAAAATTGACTACGTACTTTAAAAGCTAATTAATGACAGCAATGTTAATTCAAGAGAAATATCAATTAAAACAAAGCGGTTAGGGTTTTGACTCCATTAGGATTTTATAAATTAATCTACGAATTCTGTTACTTCTACACTCACATGCACGGATTATAAATCGGACACCCTAATGTGTAAAACATACCTTCTCAAGCTATGTTTTCCTACTTATCCTTAGTAAGCTTCCGCACCCAACAAATTGAAGGTTAATAGTTCCAAGTTCGTTAAGCTAAATGGAATCCTAAATTGATTTCATTGATTCTCAAACCTATCTCTAGCGTTCAATATAACAATGTCAATTATCTTAATAAGCTAATACATGATTCACTTCTCAGTCTCATCATGCTCAACAAGTAATTTCGATAAAAACATGAGTAATCACACAATCCATGCAATAAAATGTAAACGCAAAATCAATATATTGATTAAACATTAAAATCCCAATTTCATCAAAACCCTAACCCAAAAGTGAGTTAGTTCATACTAAAATTAAAGCAAATCAAAATAAAAACTGTAAACAAAGAATTCGACATAATGGAATAAAGAAAAAAGAACAAAATCTTCCCTATTTGATGAATCCAAAGAGTTTCAATCTCCAATCTTCTCTTCTTTCTCCCAAAACAAAGTCGAACCCCCAATAAAATGACTAAGTCCCCTTTATATACTCGGTCAAAAAAAAACCTAAGACTCTCGTATAAAATTAAAACGCACAGTTTTAATAACTGAAATTTGCAAACTTCGCCGTTGCAAAGTTTACAAAGAAATATCTTAGTGAGACACTAAAACAGTGAAATGACTAAAATGAAGTAATCATATAAAGGCTAAGCATCTTTACAAATAACTTCAAATCAACATCACAACTACAACTCGGGTCCAATTATATGTGGTAGGTCAAAAATTTTATGATCTCTTAAGCTCTAAACACAGAATAGTAAAATGTGATTGTATCAGTCTATTCAAGAAAATTCAGGGTGAAAACACAGTTGTTGACTTGTAGTAGCTAAATCAATCAATTCCTTGATAAAATATGGAGAACTAAGAGCAACAAAAAGCTCATGAAACAATTGCAACTATAAAATTACAGGTTAGACAAGGAGCAAAAAGATATAATAATCAACTGAACCTAATGCAAGTTCCAAAAATAAGAATTGAGCTAATAAGCCTATAAGTGAAAGATTAAGCAATCTGCGCTCCAAAAACTCGAAGAAGTTTAATAGCAAGCCCAATCTAATTACTTTTCATTTTCTTAAAGGAATCTATATATTATTTTACTGCTTCAATTGTCATAAGCGGATACAAAATTTTAACCCACTTCATCAGAATTTGTTCGGAAAAATATCTTATTTTTCTAATAGGAAACATACGAATTTGACACAAAACAAAATGCATAAAACTTTTCTGAAAATGCAAAACTAATGGAGTGTAAGGATGAACTTACTAATNTACTAAAATGTGATTGTATCAGTCTATTCAAGAAAATTCAGGGTGAAAACACAGTTGTTGACTTGTAGTAGCTAAATCAATCAATTCCTTGATAAAATATGGAGAACTAAGAGCAACAAAAAGCTCATGAAACAATTGCAACTATAAAATTACAGGTTAGACAAGGAGCAAAAAGATATAATAATCAACTGAACCTAATGCAAGTTCCAAAAATAAGAATTGAGCTAATAAGCCTATAAGTGAAAGATTAAGCAATCTGCGCTCCAAAAACTCGAAGAAGTTTAATAGCAAGCCCAATCTAATAACTTTTCATTTTCTTAAAGGAATCTATATATTATTTTACTGCTTCACTTGTCATAAGCGGATACAAAATTTTAACCCACTTCATCAGAATTTGTTCGGAAAAATATCTTATTTTTCTAATAGGAAACATACGAATTTGACACAAAACAAAATGCATAAAACTTTTCTGAAAATGCAAAACTAATGGAGTGTAAGGATGAACTTACTAATGCTAAATCAACATATTAAAAATATTTTGAGCCATCACCTTCCACTACACCCAGACAATGCCCCGTTTTCAAACGGAATCAAAATTTTCTTCACAGCTCCATTTTAAAAATAGCTATTGAATAGCTATGCAAATATAAACAAGTTTGCTTGGGATAAACGAAATTAACAAAGCTAAGCTACCAAACCTGCTCATTCACATCCCTCGAGGCGCGGTCACTTGCATGCAAATCCGTCTAATCTAGAAAATAAACACTTCTAAGAAAGTGAATCAAATTAAGTTTCTACCAATTTTAGGAGACGTTCAAGAAGATTTTCATAATTTCCTATAGCTTTACAACGGATTTTAAAACTAATGAATTCAACACATGTTCTAAACAAATCAAGAACAAAATTTTAATTCAAACAACTTCAATATGTTGGGAGTCTCACATCGACTAGGCATGCTTAAGCCTATTGGGTTATAAGAGGGGGTAATTCTCCCATTCAACAGGGCTTTATTGGGTGAGGAGTCAAGCATACCTCAAATTCTAACATGGTATCAGAGCCCAGGTTCAGTTGAGCTGAGCGCTTGACTAGCAGGCAGTGGCGGACCCAGGATTTTTGGTCAGGGGGGGCCCCTTCGCTCTGCCACTGTTTGCCAATCAACTAGTGAAAACATAAGAAAATAACATCTAATTCACAAGGAAACACAAAAAAATTGTTACGTGGAAAAACCTCTTCAATGTAAAGAGATAAAAAAACCACGGGAATCTAACGATCCACTTAAATCCAATCTAATCAAAAGAGTTTACTGATGCGTATTTTTGACAAACATGCAAATGTAGCAAGTGCACTAGTCGCAAAAAGTAGTAAAATGATTAATAGAATATCGTTCCCACGAGGATAGTGTTACTAAGTGTCGATTTCTCTAGTTTAAGTCCTAATTGAAGCAACAATAAATTGGATTGATGAAAAATTAACGCACTAAATACAATTTAAGAAAATATAAATGAATGATAATGAAATTAAAGCAAAACACAACAACTTAACTAATTAAACAAAATGCTAAAAAAAATGCTAGGGTGTTGATTTCACCTAGATACACTAACCCGAATCATAGAATCTATTACCCAAGTTCTAATTCCTTGATTGAAAATGGAATTCCCTAAGTTGTAAAACATACCTTCTCAGGCTATATTTTCGTACTTATCTTTATTAAGCTTCCACACCCAACAAAATGAAGATTAATAGTTCAAAGTCTTTTAAGCTTTATGAAATTCTATCTATATTTCATAAATTGCTAAACCTATCTCTAGCGTTNTTAGAATTTTATTAATTATAACATTACATTATAAATTTATGGTATGATTACTTAATTAATTATAACATTCTATTATAAATAATATTACAATACTTAATTAAATTATTAACAATTTAATTAATTATAATATTACATTATAATTAAACCCTAAACCTAAATAGTATATTTGTTAGGGGTGTATTTGTAAACTTTTAAGGTATTTTTGTCATTTTTTAAACTAATAGGGGGTAATTGATTTTTTACAGGGTACCCCGGAAAGGAACCGGAACCTGTATTTTAGGTTCCGATTCCTTGAATTGAAGAACCTGCACTATGCGGTTCCGATTCCGGTTCCTTTTTTTGGGAACCTGCACTGTGCTGTTCCGGTTCCGGTTCCCCCGGAAAATGGAGAGTACCCAGAACCGCTCACCCCTAGATGTTAGCCTCTTTTCTTTAATTTAATTGATATTTTCTATATTTACAAGGGTTATAAAAAACAATAGTTTAAAACCTAGCCCAGCCAGTTGAACTGGTTCAACCAGGACCGAAGTCTTCACCAGGTCAAGTTGCAAATTTTCTTATTTATTCAAAACCCTAGAAATTAGGAAATTAATCCGTGAACAATTAAAGATTGGAATGTTAGATTATTTTTTAACTACATACATTTGTTAATTTAGCCAAACAACCCCCACAAGAAAAATTTGTAAATTAACAAATACACTCCCACCCACCCACCCAATCGTCAAAATGATGCACGACTGACTAGATCTGACCGATTGTGTGTCGATCTACCCTTTTCTGGTCAGATCTAGTGTTGGAAAAGTAACCTACCCGGCCCGGCCTGCACCGGGTTAGGGGGCCTACCACTTGGCCAGAAAGGCTGGCCTAGCCCGGCCCACCAACCCTAACTCGGCTGGTTATGCTGTGGGCCGGGCCAGGTTAGCCCCTTCTTTTTTTATTTTCTTTTATTTTCTTTTGTGTAATTGTTTTTAGTTAACTTTTCAAATATCAATAATTCAATTAAATTAATTTTTTTTTGTTAACATTTCAAAGATTAATTCAATTTTAATACAATAAAATTGTAATATAAGAAAAATTAGATTTATTCATTTATCAAAAAATAAAATAAGAAATTACAATAATTATTGTCTCGTTAAAGAGCTCACTAAGAAAAACCCAATGGGACAAAAACTTGGTAAAAAAAAAAAAGAGTGCAATAATTGACAATTAATTTACAAGTTACAATTTACAAAACAACTAATTTGGGGGTTGACTAGGACCTCCCTCATCCGTATCATCTATATTACAAAATTGAAATGATTCTATTAAAGTATTGTCGACAACCTTGTATTGATCTTGATGGTGCGATCGTTCCCAATCTCGAAGACATGTGAGGATTTCAATCATTTTTGGTGAAAGTTTAGTCCTCTTTTCATTTAAAATTCTTCTATTGGCACTCAATGTTTGTTCGGATGAGACGGTTGAGACAGGAACAGCGAAAACATCCAAGGCAAGTCTTGATAATACCGGAAAAATATATTTTCTGGTTTTCCAATATTCTAAGACATCAAAGTTGACTCTTTGGTGTGGATCTGCTGATAACATTTTGGGGGTTCTCAAATATTGTTGAAGCTCATTGCTCTGTGACTGCATGGATGACAGTATATTTGTTGTTGGTGCTTCTGAAGAGAAGGCTATGTCTGTGCTTCGGGTTCGAGTCCTTTTCAGCCTATTAAATGCACTTCAGGAGTAGAAGTCTTCATTTGTTTCTTCTGATGCAACTTCTCTAGGTATTTCGCCTCTTTGCTGATTCCCATACCTGTTCTCATATTGCAAATATACTTCTGCAAGACACTCTCTTACCTCTCCTAGTTGATTGGCATATGCTTCGTTTTGTAAATTTTCAATTAATGTGTCTAAACCATTTTCTAAACCTCCTACTTTAATTCTAGGATCAAATATAGCACCTAAATAATAAAAAAGAGGAATGAGTTTCCAATATTTAAAAAAAAAAAATTCCATTGCCTTTATTGGTCTGCCTAAAATTTCATTGTTTCTGTTTTTTCTAAATAACTTTGAAATTTTTATAATTGTATGTATTACCAATGGACTAGTAGGATAATACACACCAGAAAGTTGTAAAGTAGATTGGTAAAAAATTTTAAGAAAAGAATGAAATATTTTAGCTATATGCCAATCATTTTCTACCAAATAATGAGGACCTCTATTATTTGCTACAAAATAACTAATTAAATTTGCATAAGGTAAACATGAATCAAGCATTAAATAAGTACTATTCCATCTAAAATGCATGTCTAATGCAAAAGTTCTAGGAGACATATTTGATTTTATACAAGCATCTTGAAATTCAGCATTTCTTTTATTACTACTAGTAATCCAAGCTAAAGAATCCCTCATTCTATCAATATTATCTCTAATTGTTTTCATACCACTCTTCACAATTAAATTAATAATGTGACATGCACAACGTTGGTGAAAAAACTTCAAATTGTTATAAAAAGGATAATTAATTTAAAAAAAATCTATAGCTGTACTATTAGCACTTGCATTATCAAAAGATAAACTTATCACTTTATTAATAACATCATAATCCTCTAAAACTTCAACAATTTTATTATAAATTTGTTGACCACTATGATCCACATCCATTAATCTAAATCCTAATAAAGAATTATTTAATTTACATTCATTATCAAAATAATGGCTAGTTACATAAATATAATATTGTTTAGCTCTACCATTCCAAATATCGATAGTTAGAGCCACACTAACATGAAAACTATGTATTTTATTTTTTATTTCTAATTTCATTTTCCTAAACAATTTTATTAAATCATTTTTAGTTGCAGTTTTAGAATAACTTTTAAATTTTGGAAAAAAATGAATTTTTAATAAATCTTTCAAAATATTTATCTTCAGCCATATTAATAGGTTGATCAATTGCAGCAATATATAAAGCTAATTGTTCCCTATATACATCAGAATTATAACGACAAGTAGTATCCATATTAGTTATTTGAGTTTGATTGGTTTCTCTATTTCCATGTTGAGCAATATGTTTATTAGCATGCCTTTTTAAAGTACTAGTACCATTACTTGAATCAGTTTTATAAATATTTCCACAATACTTGCATCTTGCTTTCTTCACTTGAACTCCATTTTTTGTCTCGTAAAACTTATTGAAATTCACCCAAACGTCTGATGTATGTCTGTCGTCAGTCTCGACAGCAGTTGATGAACCCGCTTCAGCTTGAGATGAAGTTGGACGAGGATGACGATTACGAGGATGACTTCTAGAACCACCGGGAGCTCTAGCAGCATGGGGATGAATCAAGGGAATATTATGAGGTGTATCAGATTCTGAGACTAGGAAAGTGAGACTATTTGAATCTACTACATTTATGTTAGTAAATTTAGGGGGACTAGGATAATAGTTTTCTTCATCATCGGAATTGATGGGATGGAAATATCTATCCATTGTAGTTAAAAAAAAAAAAAAAAAAATTGATATAGAAGAAATAAAAAATTAAAGAAGGAGAATTGAAATTTGAAAATATGAATTGAAAATTACAAAAACTAATAAAAATTAAAATGAGAGCAAATTGACAACAAAGAGAATAATTGAGAGATTTCAATAGAGATTAGAGAAAATGAGAGAATGAGAGAATTTGGGATGTGAGAAAATATGAGAGTTTAGGGCCATTTATAGAAAAAAATGGGAAAAGAAAATGACCAAAAAGACCTCTCTAACTGCTATAAAACAGTTATATTTCAAGGGTAAAAGAGGTATTTGCAAAAAAAATTAATTTTTCATTTTTTTCGGCCAACCCCCGAGTCAACCCAACAGTTGACCATTGGTTTGCAACGGCCAACCTGCTAGGTTGAACATTCCTAACCCGGCGGGTTGGCGGGTTTTGTTTTTTTAAAAAAAAAAAGCAACCCGTGGGGTCGTCGGGTTGCCATATAACAACCTGGCCCGCCTGCGGTCCGGGTTGAACCCTCTTTAATTTGTTCCACCTCTAGTCAGATCCACCATGTATCCGACTGTCGTTAACTGTCATGTTTTTATTAATTTATAAACTTTTATTATGAAAAATAATTGTATATTTCAAGTTGAATAGAATAAGATTAAATTTTGAATTAAATTCCGTTAATATTAAAACAAACACGTTTTTTGTTGCACAATAAAATAGAGATTTGAAAAGTTAAACAATTTGTTAAGGTTCCTTTACTACTTCGGCACAGTGGTTGAGGCATTTCCAAGATGGGCAAAATCTCGCCGAAGACTTTACTCTGTCTTCACTTTAGCCCAAATGCCAGTATAGATCAATTTAAAGCTGATTCAGTCTGGTCCTACGAATTTGGAATCATGTTCAATTCAATTAAATTACTTCAGGCAGGATTCAAAGGAAATGTCTTACACATGCGACAAATAGTCTTCCTCGCCAATCTCTGATGAACCTTGAACTGGCTTATAATTATTATCCCAAACAAGACATGAAAAATATCTCATATAATCGCATTCAATAGAAGGCGTTAAACCAAAACCTTTGAGCTCTTTTTACCATTGGCTTCCAGATTGCGTCCAAGTTTGATTTCCCAACCCGAACATTGTTCAACAAACTGTTTTGGACATCCTCAGAGATAATATCCTTGTCCCTCAAGTAATTTTATAATTTTCAGTATTCCAGAGAGGTAGCTCAACTTTCCTCATTTGGCTTCCACTGGTCACCACGAACAACTGATGCTTCCTTCAAAGTGTCCACTGCTTTTCCAGTTTGATTATCCCTCAGATACGCTGTTACAATATAGAACAAAGTGCAGGCATCGGGCTTTCCCCCCTTCAATTTAACCCTGTTTACAAGAGTTTTAGCTTTCTGCAAAAGCCCTTTTCTGCAGTAAGAATCAATCAAGAAGTTAGGAATCCAAATATCATAGTGTTTACATTGGGATTCCCACTACTCCAGAACCTTCTCTGCACTTTCCATGTCATCAAATTTCAAAAGAGAAGGCATGACACATCTATAGCCCCTATTGTAGACCTTCTTGTGTTTCCCGTAGAGTTCCCAAAGTCTTAAAACTTCATCTTTCTTCATCTATTGCGTATTGTGTGATAAGATAATCATATGGTTTACTGCTTGTTTCATCCGTTATTAGTCTCTCAGATTTCTTCAGCATTGACAAAGTCTTGTCCAAAACCCAGCTTTTGCATACCCACTTGCTGCAATAAAGTAAGTTTCCCAGTCTAAAACACCACTTGAATCGGATTCCATCAGTGTCACAGTGTCTTCAATTCCGTTAACATCAGAAGTTGCTGCATAGGCACTAAGACGGATGCCGAATGTAACTTTGTCACAACCAATGCCTTTTTCTTCCATTTCATGCATCAAACTGTCAAGTTTCTCATAATTTTCATTTTGATAATCAAGCTTGAGCAAAGTATTGTAAACCAAAGGATATTTAGCCAACCCCAAATCCCTCATTTTCTGCATGGTGGCCTCTGCTTTCTCCAAAGATTTTTCATTCACATAGCAGTTGAGAAGCGAGGCATAAACCTCATGGCCCCTTGACTGAATTGGAACGTTATTAAAATAATTTTCTACCTGTTCTATCCCCTAAACTTTATGGATCAAATCCAGCCGAGTGACCATATCACCCGCATTAAGCACAAGGTATCTTTCGTCGGTCATCCACATAGACATCTAAAAAAGAGAGACAGAAAGATTATTCTAGTAAGATGTGAAAACAATAACACAACAAAATGAAGTAATTATCTTTGCAAATAACATCAAACTAGTATGGCAACTACAACTTGTGAATCTGATGGAACCTGACCTGCAAATTACTCAATAACACCAACAATCTATCCAACAATTCACAGTCAAATCAACAACCAGAAAGAATTAACTCTCAACAACAACTCAACAAACGAGAATCACAGCAAAATAAGACTAAGTACAAATAAGAAAACAGTAACGATAAGACTGAACTTCGAGGGTCAATCACCTCCCTTCCAAACCTTAATCTTCTTTCTCAATATCGCCTCCATTTTCTCCTCCTCCGTTTATTCCCTCCTGACACCTTTTTGCTCCTAACAGAATTGCTCTTCCCTCCAATCCTATCAGGCCACCTGTCCCCTCATAACAAATTCTAACCTCCTGCATAGCAACTATTCCCCTGCTTCTTACCACTATTCTTCCTACGATAGACCATTCCCCTTAGTTGCTCATCATTACCCTCCGCAAGGAGAGCCACCTTGTCCTCAAGGTGGAAAGAAGGAAACTGGTAGTGGATAGTTTCAAAATCTTCCCAAGTGTTTTCAAAAGGGGGGTAAGCCTTTCGATTGAATTAGCACCTCCCACTGTCCATTGAGGAGTTTCCTTTTCTTGAGTACTACTTCAGGTTCAAGTTGTAAAATGAGATCTTCATTTAGGGCTGTTGGTAAAGGTTGGCTATTGGGAATTGGAAAAGTTGCTTTTTTTAATTGCGAAACATGAAAAACATCATGAATACGAGCTGAAGACGATAGTGCCAGCTTGTATGCAGCTGCCCCAATTCTGTCCGTGATGACAAATGGACCGTAAAACCGCGAACTAAGTTTCTCATTATATCGACGAGCTAGAGATCTCAATCTGTATGGCTGTAACTTTAAATATACTGATCCCCCTACCTCAAACGTAACTTCTCGGCGATGGTGATCAGCATAAGTCTTCATGCGGTGTTGAGCTTTGAAAAGATGCTGTATTAACTTGTCCAGAACATGGTTGCGTTGCTGAAGTTGCTGGTCAACTTCTTCGACTGAAGAAGTGTAGTCTGAATAGCGCAACACTATTGGGGGATCACGGCCATAGATGGCCTTAAAGGGACACATTCCTGTGGAACGGTTATAAGTAGTGTTGAACCAAAACTCCGCCCATGGAACCCATTTTGGCCATAACTGTGGTTGACCATTGATAAAGCACCGAAGGTATGTCTCCAAGCAGCGGTTTACTACCTCTGTTTGACCATTCGTATGTGGGTGGTATGCTAAACTCATGTGTAACTAGGTACTTGATTGTTTAAATAATTCGCTCCAAAAGTTGCTCATGAAGACCTTATCCTGAGCTGAAACAATGGTACGAGGAAACCCATGCATTCGAACCACCTCTTTGATAAACAAATTCGCTACCACTTTGGCTATCTAAGGATGCTTGAAGTTAAAAAGTTGCTATATTTAGACAGACGATCCACTACTACCAAAATTGTGTCGACCTCATTCACTTTAGGAAGCCCCATGATGAAGTCCATAGAAATATCTTCCACACTTGGTTAGGGATAGGCAATGGCTGAAGCAAATCCGCTGGACTCATTGCGTCATATTTATTTTGTTGGCAAACAGGGCAAGCGGCCACAAACTCTTTGATGTCGTTCTTCATTCCCTCCCAAAACACCATATTTGTGAGACGCTTATATGTCCAAAAGAACCCCGAATGGCCCCTAATGGGCGAGGCATGAAATTCTTGTAAAATTTTCTGGATGTGAGGTCCAGATTTTGGTAGCACCAATCTGTTATGGTACAACAGATGGCAGCCCACCAATTTGTAAGGATAATGACTATTGGGGTCAATCAGGAGCTGTTGCATGATCCCGCATAACCTGTCATCACTCTGAATAGCATCTTCCAAACTGTCCAGTCCCGAAAAACAACCCACGAAAATAGCATGATGGTCTACCACGTCTGGCATTCTAGGAAGAGCATCTGCTGCCTTGTTTTGTGGCCCTGGTTTATACTGAATTATGAAGTTTAACCCCAGCAATTTAATAACCCAATTTTGCTGATCTCACTCAATAATTTCTAATCAGTTAGAAAGTGAAGACTACGCTAATCCGTCCAAAAAACAAAGCGTCTGCCCAACAAGTAATGGTGCCACTTTTGCACAGCAAGAACTATAGCCATTAATTCCCTTTCATAGACTGACTTCAATTTGGAATTTAGGGACAAACCTTTACTGAGAAAGGCAATCGGTCGTCCCTCTTGCATCAACACAGCTCCTAATCCACTTCCGGAAGCATCGGTCTCTATGACAAATTCTTGAGTGAAGTTAGGCATCCAAAGAACTGGAACACTGGTCATGAGCCATTTCAACTCTTCAAAGGCACCTTGAGCTGCTGTATTCCACACAAACGAGTCTTTCTTTAATATGGCAGTGAATGGAAGGGCAATTTTTCCATAATCGTGAAAAAATCGACGATAGTATCTTGTCAGTCCACGAAAACCTCTGAGTGCCCTGATGTCTCTCGGTGCCAGCCATTTGATAATGCTCTCAATCTTTGAAGGGTCAACAGACACAACTTTAGCTGAAACTACATGCCCCAAATATTCCAACTGTGACTATCCAAAATTACATTTTTTTTTATTGACCACTAACTAATTGTCTAAGAGTACCTACAAAGTAATGCTTAGATGCTTCGCATGTTCACCCATCTCCTTACAATATATCAGTATATGGTCCAAAAAAAAAACCAACAGAAACTTTCTTAAATAAGGTTTGAAGACGTCATTCATTACTGCTTGAAAAGTAGCCGGTGCATTGGTGAGGCTGAAGGGCATTAACATAAACTCATTGTGCCCTTCGTATGTCCAGAAAACTGTTTTGTGTGTGTCCTTTGGTTTAACTCGGATTTGGTGATAGCCTGATTTCAAATCAAGTTTAGAAAACACTGTCGCACCTTTTAACTCATCAAATAATTCGTCGATGGCTGGAATTGGAAATTTATCCAGAACTGTCACCTTGTTAACTGCCCTATAATCTATATAGAATCTCCACCCCCCATCCTTCTTTTTCACCAACAAAACTGGGCTTAAGAATGGACTGATGCTTGGCTTTATAATTCCCGAAGCTAGCATTTCCTTGACAATACACTTTATTTCATTTTTCTGATAGTAAGGGTACCTATATGGTCGGAGGTTTGGTGGTTGAGTCCCTGGAACTAACTGAATGGCATGGTCTCTGGACCTGGCAGGTGGTAATCTAGGGAGTGGATCAAAAACTGGACTAAATGTCTGCAACACCTCCAGTAATCGATCATTCACATCACCACTGTTATCACACTATTTTTGAATCTGCCCAAACTCTATCAAACACCCCTATCTTTCATCTATGCAATTCCCAGAACTACGTCAGCACTGCTCATGTCAAATGGAAATTTTTTTTGAATAATCGTCACTCCTTGTAGCTCCATGCAAACATCTCTACATTCTCCCTCACATCTCACCTATACCTATCACCCACTCTGACCCTAAAGGATTGAGTTCCCACCACGGAAATTCCCAAACTCTTAACCACCTTTGAATTAATAAAATTGTGGGAAGCCCCACTATTAATCAACATAATCAATTCCTTACCTTGGATTCTTCCCTTGAGTTTCATTGTCTTTGGACCATGAATCCCCACCACTGAGCTAAGAGAAAGCTCAACATGTTCCTGTTGTTGCTCCATTCCAGATTCAATGGACTCTCCACCACCAATCGGGTCTGGATCGTCTTCCTCTTCGTCAATTAAAATGATTTGAAATTGCTTTTCCCCACATTTGTGCCCAAACGAAAACTTACCATTGCATCTGAAGCAGAGACCCTTCTCCTTTTTTTTCTAGATTTCCACATCTGTCATTCGTCGAAATAGGAACTCTCTTCGTTGGAAGTTTGGTTGTTCATATGGCTAAAAAGATGGCGGTGGTTGGTTGCGACTGGAGAGATTGGTCAACGAGCCATGTATTGAAGATTTCGACGATCGTCGATTGAAATGGGAAGTATGGTTTGATTTTAGGGATTCAAATGTATTTGGGAATTTTGGGTTTGGGTTACTATCGAATCGGATTAAACTGGGGTTATCAAACCAGGTCGCGTTTCTGGATCTATGGCTGCTGGACCCATATGAATATCCAAGCCCATTTACACATGAAGGTTTAATTGCTCCCACTTGGGCTTCCTCTATAATTTGATTTCTCTCCTCTATTCGTTGGGCCAGATCTATTACTTGAATTAAAGAAGTGGGCTGGGCTAAACGGACTTCAGCTCCCACTTCAACCTTCAGCCCATTGATAAATGCAGCTTGCAATATCTCCTCCTTCTCCCCTACCAGAAGTGCAGCTACGGCTTCAAATTGATGACGAAACTCTACTACTGAACCCATATGCTTCATGGCCATTAATGACTCATAAGGGTTGAGCTCTTGAGATCCACTGAACCTTTGAAGTAGTGCAAGCTTAAACATGGTCCACGAACTCGCCGGAGCTCTGGATTCCATCCACTGGAACCAGTTAATGGCTTCACCTTCCATACAGACAGATGCTGCTGTCAATTTCCCTTCCTTAGATATTCCGTTGAGGTGGAAGTAGCGCTCTACTCTAAAGATCCATCCGTAAGGGTCTTCGCCGGAAAATATCGGCATCTCTAATTTTCTTCCACCCAATTCACTACGACTTTGGCTACTGTTGCTAGACCCACTCGCTTCGTTTGGATTTTCTTCTTGGTGAGATCAGACATTTTCCGATGAACGCATCTCGATTCTACCAGCTTCTTCTTCATCCTTTCTTCGTACCCATGGCTGTAACTCAACCAAACACTCTCAAATAGTACCCATCTCAACTCCCAACTTTGTAACGTCTCTTTCCACATTATCCATTCTTGAGTCCATTCTTGTCAATACCATAACCCAGAACCAATGCTCTGATACCACTTGATGGAACCTAATCTGCAAATTACTCAATAACACCAACAATCTATCCAACAATTCACAGTCAAATCCACAACCAGAAAGAATTAACTCTCTATATTAATATCAAATAGAACAGTACATCCAGAAGTAATACATCCAGACCATGTTCAATCAACAACTCAACAAACAAGAATCACTGCAAAATAAGACTAAGTACAAATAAGAAAACAATAACGATAAGACTGAACTTCGAGGGCTAGTCACCTCCCTTCCAAACCTTAATCTTGTTTCTTAATATCCCCTCCCTTTTCTCATCCTCCTTTTATTCCCTCCTGACACCTTTTTGCTCCTAACAGAATTGCTCTTCCCTCCAATCCAGTCAGGCCAACTGTCCTCTCATAACAAATTCTAACCTCCTGCATAGCAACTATTCCCCTGCTTCTTACCACTATTCTTCCTACAGTAGACCATTCCCCTTAGTTGCTCATCAGAATCCAATTATCTATTTTAGGTCAAATCTTTTATGAACCCCTACAAATCCAATTGCCAAATTTTAAAAATAATTCGTATAACCTGTTAAACACCAATGCTTGCGAAACAACCCAATTCTTGTGCCACATAAAACCTTTCTTTGTAGCTCCAACTAAAAAAAATCTTCTTAAATTGCTATGCAAACACTAAAAAGAAATAAATATCAAAACTAAATTTTTTATCTCTCATCAATTCCACGAGTAACATGACAAAACCTAATTAAATAGAATTAATTTGTTTCTTTTTCTCTAATTACGAGCAGATTCAGCTAATGCAGAAAAACATAAACCAGAGAATCCCTAGATTCCGATAATTCTTAAATCTCCATTCAATTTCTCAAATGAACTTCAAGGCAATTTCTTAAGCTAAGTATTTTCAAAAAATATAAATATAAATTGAAATGTTAAAAAATATAAAAGTAGAAATTATATTATTTGTTAATGCCTGGAGAGCGTG
The DNA here is from genome assembly GCF_008641045.1 of Pistacia vera. NCBI lineage: Eukaryota > Viridiplantae > Streptophyta > Magnoliopsida > Sapindales > Anacardiaceae > Pistacia > Pistacia vera. The sequence goes on along the minus strand of NW_022196225.1, from coordinate 45,271 downwards.
ACCGTATAGTTTAAAGGACCGCAACCGTTTGATGAAGTCTCGGAGCTGTAATTGGTCTACGGTTCGTCCTTCTTGGACCCACTGGTCCAACATCGGGACAATAGAGATCGTCGGATCTCCCAACGGTGAGATCCGATGGAACAAAGTGTTCATTGAGTTTGAAATTCGGCGTCTCCACTTCGGTCTTAGGTTTCCTGTGGCTGACGAGTGTGAAGAAATACTGGAAACGTTTCAATGGCGGACTTGAGAGCTGACGCTTTCAAGAATTGTATGCAAGTGCACAAGCTTCATTTGCTTTAACAATTTCGGAGAATCAAAGAGCGAAATGTGAAGGTGAAGTTGAAGAGGACGGTTGCTGACGCAGGGTTTAAGAGGATGGGTTTTAAGAAGTACCTGATGTTTTAGAAAGCTTTAAACAGTCCTCCATAGTTTAGGAATTGTTACCCAAGCCCCTAATATTTTGTAAGGGGATATCACTCGGAATATACGGCCGTTTGACTTGTGAGTTGTGATTAAACATAATTCTCAAAAATATATGATTAAAGATCAGATTTCATCACTTTTTCTAGAATCTAAAAAAGTTTTAAAAAATTCATGAACTAAATTACCTAAAATAAATTTATTCAAAAATAAATATAAATTTTATATGATAACATTGAATAATTGCAATTTATTAATTTTAAAAAGTTGTTATAAAAAAATTATAGTTTGATTATCATTATAGTTGCTGGTTGCTGGAAATGGGCTACCGGAATCCAATGACTGTAAGAGTATCGTATGTATTTTGATAACAATATTAATATTGCAATAATTGTTTTTAAACCTTATACCTCATCAATAATAATTTTTTATTTTATTTTATTTTATTCTTCACAACCTCTTTTATTCTCTTCTCGTTGCTGATCCATGCCTCAGCAAATGATTATGGCTATGGCGACAACCCTAAGGATGACGAACCGAAGTCTCAGGAATATAACTGTGAACCAAAATGTGAAGACAAATACAAGATAGGGTATATTTATAGTTCTAAATCATTCGATCAGAGAAGTTAAAGGCGAGGAATGACTTCAAAGATAAGGTGGATCAGTACTCCAAGGCTGTGGATCATCTATCGACAAGGTTAAAGAAAATGTCCACGGCTCCAAATCAAAAGTTTATAAGCCACGACACAAAGATAACAATTAAGCACTAGAGTCTAAAGCTTATAAGCCACAATACGAAGAAAATCATTATGCACGGAAGAATGAAGCTTAGAAACTATAATATGAAGACAACGACTATGCACCCATGTCTGAAGCTTACAAACCACAACCAGAAGAAAAAAACTATGCACCCAAGTCTGAAGCTTACAAGCCACAACTCGAAGACAATGCCAATGCACCCAAGCCTAACGCTTACAAGCCAAAACTTGAAGACAATAACTATACACCCAAGTCTGGAGCTTACAAGCCACAATCTGGAGATAATAACTGTTGACCCAAGTCTGAAGCTTACGAGCCACAACCTGTTGACAATAACTATGCACCCAAGCCTAAACCTTACAAGCCACAACCTGAAGACAATAACTATGCACCCAAGTCCGAAGCTTACAAGCCACAACCTAAAGACAATGCTTATGCACCCAAGCCTAAAGCTTACAAGCCACAACCCAAAGACAACGCCTCTGCACTCAAGCCTAAAGCTTACAAGTCACAATCCAAAGACAACGATTATAGACCCAAGCCTGAATTTGACAAGCCACAACGCGAAGATAACAACTATGTACCCAAGCCAAAAACTTTTACAAGTTTCATATCCCAAATAACGTGTCTATACATAAATATTGTCATATCATTCAGTGCATCATCACATTATTTATGCGTTAATGTCACATATGACAACACATCACTTGGAAATATATGAAATTTGGGATAAGTTTTGAGAAGAGTAATATTATTATAAGAGAAACAGGTGTCTATTAAGATCAAATGTGGAGGCAATGGCATCATCACTCTTAGTTTTTAACAAATTCATGATCTAAATTACCTAAAAAACCCTTTATTCAATAATAAATATAAATTTTACACGATAACAAATTAACAATTAATGAAACTAGCAATTTATTAATTTTAAAAGTGATTATAAAAAATTATAATTGCCAGTCGTTGAAAATCGGCTGCTAGTGTCATAATCCAATGACCGGAAAATTGTTGGACGTATTTTATGACAATATTTGCATCAAAATTATCATCTCTAGATAATCTATCGTATTGTAAATTAGAAAAATAGTATTGTATTAAGCATCAGCTCCCAGAAAGTTTAAATTTGTTTCAAATTCGTATTCAACATGTTTCCTGTTCTTTTACAGAGTCATCTTTATCAGCCTCGGGCGCTGAAGGTGCTTCTGCATCATCAATTAAAGCATCACTATAAAACTTACTGAGTTCGTCGAAGTTCAACTTCCCATTCTGGACGTTATTCAACCATTTTCCTTGGAGACCCTCTGAGATAATGTCCTTTTCTCTGAGCAAATTTATAAATTTCTCGACTCCCACTATGTTTTCTACTCCATTGTTTAAGAATGTCAAAGAGCTCGCCAAGTGTTCCTTACTTGGCTTCCACTTGTTTCGACAAACCACCAACGCTTCCTTCATCGCCTCCACTGCCTCTAGAGTTTGATTATTCTTAAGATATCCTGTTGCCATATAAAACCATGTCTTACAATTTGGCTTCTCCCCCTTCAATTTTGCCTTGCTTATAAGAGATTCAGCCTTATGCAAAAGGCCTTTTCTACAGTAAGAACCAATCAAGAAGTTTGGAATCCGGATATCATTGCTTAAACTCTGCGAGTCCCAATCCTCAAAAATCTTCTCGGCAGTCTCCAGGTCATCAAATTTTAACATAGATTTTATGACAGATATATAGCCTCTATTGTAAATAGCAACATTCTTCTTGTAGATTTCCCAAAGTCTTAAAACTTCATCTTTCTGCCCATTTGTCGCATTCTGTGTTATAAGAAAATGGTATGCTTTAGCAGCTTCAGTGTGACTTTTACCCGATATTAGTCCCTCAGATTTCTTCAGCATTTGAAAAGACTTGTCCAAAAACCCAGCTTTTGCATACCCACTAGCTGCAGTACCATAAATTTTCCAGTCTAAGAGAACAGTGGGATTGGATTCCATCAAGTTTACAATCTTGTCAATTCCCTCAACATCAGAAGCAGCTGCATAGGCACTTAGACGGATGCTACATGTTATTTTGTCATAACCAATGCCTTTTTCTTTCATTTCATGCATCAGACTGTCAAGTTTCTCGTAATTTCCGGTCTGATAATAAAGATTAAGCATAGAATTGTAAACCGATGGTGTTCTGGGAGACAATCCCAAATCACTCATTTCCTGCATGGTGGCCTCTGCTTTTTCCACAGATTTTGCATTGGCATAGCAGTTGAGAAGAGCAGAATAAGCAGCAAACCTCCTCAATTGTTTTGCAACATTATTGAAATAGTTTTCTGCTCGTTCTAGCCCATGAACTTTAGAGATCAAATCCAACCGAATGGCAACATCAGCAGATGTAAGTGGCAAGTATCTTTTGTCAGTCATCCACATAGAAATCTGGTGTGGAGAGACAAAGAGATATCTTAGTGAGACACTAAAACAATGAAATGACTAAAATGAAGTAATCATATAAAGGCTAAGCATCTTTACAGATAACTTCAAATCAACATCAAAACTACAACTCCGGGTCCAATATATGGTAGGTAAAAAATTTTATGATCCCTTAAACTCAATACATAGAAAATTAAAATTTGATTATATCAGTTTATTCAAGAAAATTCAGGGTGAAAACACAGCCGTTGGCTTGTAGTAGCTCAATATATCAATTCCTTGGTAAAATATGGAGAACAATGAGCAACAAAAAGCTCATGAATCAATTGCAGCTATAAAATTACAAGTTAGACAAGGGGGAAAAAGATATAATAATCAACTGAACCTAATACAAGTTCCAAGGATAAGAATTGCACTAATAAGCCTAGAAGTGAAAGATTAAGCAATCTGTGTTCCAAAAACTCGAAGAAGTTTAATAGCAAGCCCAATCCAATCCCTTCTCATTTTCTTAAAGGAATCTATATATTATTTTACTGATTCACCTGTCATAAGCGGATAAAAATTTTAACCCACTTCATCAGAATTTGTTTGGAAAAAATATCTTAATTTTCTAATAGGAAACATACAAATTTGGCACAAAACAAAATGCATGAAACTTCTCTCCAAACGCAAAACTAATGGAGTGCAAGGATGAACTTACTAATGCCAAATCAACATTTTAAAAATGTTTGGAGCCATCATCTTCCACCACACCCAGACAATGCCACGTTTTCAAACGGAATCAAAATTTTCTTCACAGCTCCATTTTAAAAATAGCTATTGACAAACGAAATTAACAAAACTAAGAAAATAAACGAATCCATATAATCTAGAAAATAAACGAATTTTAGGAGATGTTCAAGAAGATTTTCATAATTTCCTACTTTAAAACGAATTTTAAAACTAATAAATTCAACACATGTTTTAAACAAATCAAGAACAAAATTTTAATTCAAACAACTTCAAGCCCCATTAAACAATTTATGACACATTCCATGAAACTATGGACAGTGTGGTCTGTGACGCGAAAAATTATATATATATGTATAATTAGTTAATTAATTAATTCTTAAAATTAATTAACAAGGCGCGAAATAATTCCTAAAAATTGAAATTAATTAATTTAAAATATAATTAATTTGTTAATACCTGAAGAGCGTGAGTAAATCGTCTGAAGGATCGCAACTCTTTGATGAAGAGTTGGAGCTGTTCTTTCTCTACGGTTCGTCCTTCTTGGACCCATTGATCGAGCAAGGGAACAATGGAGACCGTTGGATCTCCCAGCGGCGTGATACGACGGAACAGACCGCGCATTGAGTTTGAGTCCGGGTTCGTGCTTCTCCTTTCTGTTGTGAGGTTTCGTGTTGCGGTTGAGTATGATGAAATTCTCGAAACATTTCCAAGTCGGAGCTGAAGTTTGATGCTTTCAAGGATTGTACGCGAGCTTACAAACTTCATTTGCAGGAAAAAATTACAAAGAAAGAGAAAGAAATGAAGTGCTCACGATGAAGACACTAGAAGGGTTTAAGGGTTTAAGGGTTTTGGGTTTTTTTTTTTTTTTTTTTTTTTTTTTCAATTAATTTTGATTTTATTTTAGGAATCATTCAAAAGCCCATAGTTTTTATGTAATTATTGAGGAACACTGATAGTTTAAAAAATAGCAGTGTAGTATATTTATTAATTTTTAAGAAAACTTTGTATATGTTGTAGTATTATTCTTTTTATATTTTCAAGAGTTAACGGCATCGAGTGAGGATGAGCATGGGTCAAGGGTAGAATTGGAATCGACGGGTACCCATCCGTAGACTTTGAGCCATTAGGGTCAAGTTCCGGATCCACCAATTTAGGAATTGGATTCGGACCCAAACCTTGGATCCGGGTACCCGGGTGAGAACTCGGGGTAAATTTTTTTTTTTTTAAATTGTGGGGAGTATTATGTAATTTTGTTTACTGAATTAGGAATAAGGATGAGCACGGGTAGCAGATAGAACCGAAACCTGCGGGTAGAATCGGAACCAAAACCTACCCGGAATTGACACTGTGCGGGTAGATTTTGATTCCATTTTATTGGGAACCGACACTGTGCAGTTTCGGTTCCTACAGGTTTCGGAACCAAAATCGGAATCGGAACCTAGGAAAAGAACCTAAAGCAGGTATCCTGCTTGGAACCTATTTGTGTTTTGGTTTTGATTGAGAAATTTTATGTTAATTGTGATGAATTGATTGAATTCAAGTGTTGCCTAGAGACTATAGGATTTATGAGTCACATTGGACACAAATACATGAGTTATCAAGAGTTGAAAATTACTATATGTAGGTTTTCTTAATTTGTTAGTGTTGTAAGTGTAAACTTTTAAGGTATTTTTATCATTTTTTAAACTAATAAAGGGTAATTGATTTTTTACAATAATGCTACGGACATCGGCATTTTTACACCGAAATCTTGTACCAGCCTACGTGTCCCGTGATTCACACCAACAAACCAGACATGTTTCACGTTATTTTTATTTTTTTCTTGTGAACAGCCGTTCATCAAATATGGACAGCCGTTCACTTACATGGACTCTCGTCCATATTATATGGACGGGGGTCCATTTACTACGGACGGGTGTCCCTATTTAAAGGACACCCGTCCATCAGTAAAATGGAATAGATTTTTTTATAAAAATTTGGGACGGCCATTCACAATTTATGGACGGCTGTCCCTAAATATTGGACGGGCGTTCATATTTAAATGGACACCTGTCCATTAACACTTCTTTTAAAAAAATTAAAAAACATTTAGGAACGGTCGTTCATTAGTTATGGACAACAGTCCCTTAATTTTGGACGCCCGTCCATAAATTATGGACAGGCGTCCCTTAAGTTTGGACGGGTGTCCCTGGACGCTCGTCCCTTATTGTGGTTTAAACAGAACGCAAAAAAAGGTTCATGTTTAATAGAGTTACCAAGGCTACCATCACTCAGTAGCTGTGATCTTCCTTCTTTTTTACTCCCTTCAGATAAGTACCCTCATGCATTAGAGTCATTTCAGGAGCAAATGGAGGCTCTTCATGAAGAAAGGAACCCGAAAATACTCGTTAACACATTTGATGCATTAGAATCTGAAGCGTTAATAGCTATTGATAAATTCAACATGATAACAGTCGGACCTTTGATTCCATCTGCATTTTTGGATGGAAAAGACCCATCCGATACTTCATTTGGAGTGGATCTATTCTGTGGTTCAAATGATTATATTGAATGGCTAAACTCAAAGCCCAAGTCATCAGTAGTTTATGTGTCGTTTGGAAGTCTGACCGTGTTGGAAAGGCAACAGATGGAGGAGATTGCACGTGGGTTGCTCGGTAGTGCCCACCCGTTCTTGTGGGTCATAAGAGAAAATCAAAATGAAGAGGAAGACAAGGAAAAAGATAAATTGATGAGTAGCAGATCTAGAGAAGAACTAGAGCAACAAGGTATGATAGTGCCGTTGTGTTCACAAGTAGAGGTATTGTCAAACCCAGCGATAGGATGTTTTGTAACGCATTGTGGATGGAACTCAACGCTATAGAGCTTGGCTAGCAGTGTGCCCGTGGTGGCGTTTCCTCAATGGACAGATCAAGCGACAAACGCTAAACTGATTGAAGATATTTGGAAGACGAGAGTGAGAATGAGTAAGAACGAAAGGGACGGGCATCCATTCTTTAAGGACGCCCGTCCAAATATAAGGGACGACCGTTCATAACTAATGAACGGCCGTCCCTAAATGTTTTTTAATTTTTTAAAAAGAATTGTTAATGGACGGGCGTCCATTAAAATATGAATGCCCGTCCAATATTTAGGGACAGCCGTCCATAAATTGTGGATGGCCGTCCCTAATTTTTATGAAAAAAATTTATTCTATTTTACTGAAGGACGGCGTCCTTTAAATGGGGATGCCCGTCCGTAATAAATGGAATCTCGTCCATATAATATGGACGAGAGTCCATGTAAGTGAACGGTCGTTCATATTTGATGAATGACCGTTTACTAGAAAAAAATAGAAATAACGTGAAACGTGTTTGATTTGCTGATATGAATCATGGGACACGTAGACCGATATAAGATTTCGGTGTAAAAATATTAATATCTGTAACATTATTCGATTTTTTATAGGGTACCTGGGTAAAAAACTGGAACCTGTATTTTAGGTCCCAATTCTTAAGGTTCCAATTCTTCGAATTTAAGAACTGGAACCGACAGTTTTAGGTTTCTTTTTTGGAACCTGCATTATACGGTTCGATTCCCAGAAAAATGCGGGTACTCGTAACGGCCCACTCTAATTAGGAATTAGGTTTGGGAATTGGAGCGATCAGTTGAATCTTCCTTCTTCAAATTAGCTGCTGCCAATCTCCTGTGTTCCACTTTCCTGTTGATTTCGCTCTCAAATCCTTCTTCTTCTTCTTCATTACCCGTCTCTCCTCTTCTTACCTATCCATCCCATCTTCTGGTTTGAGCCCAACTGACCTCTTCGACTCTCCTGTACTTTTCTCTAATGTAAGTCTTCTTTATATGATCGTGTAAACAGAATAATAAGTTTATTAACTTGATGTTTATGTGACTTTTTGTTCTGTTTGTTTGTTTAGATTCTTGCTTCACCAACAACTGAAGCTTTTGGTGGTCAAACCTTCAACTGGAACAAGGGAGAAGAGAATAATTTCTTTGATTTCTCTTTTCAAACCCAAACAATGGTCTTCTTCTACTGCATCTTCATCCATCTTTTTATCTTCTTCAAACATTGGTTCACTGGTAATGTTTCACCTCATTTATTGTTATTAATAAACCTCACGTTTCAATTTATTTTAATTTGATAAAATTCTACCTTGTAAACCTCGGCTAAAATGATAATGAGTTGAATTTATGCTTGGTTGTGTCGACGGAAATGCTTGTGGGGTGGTTCATGGACTGTACTCTGGCTGGGCAGTAGGTTGGAGTATATTTGGTTGTGTTTAAATTAAAATGTTAGCTGGATATTACAATGCATGTTCGGCTGGGTTAGCTTTGAGAATTGACTGTTTTGTGCTTTAAAATGTGCTGGAAAGTTAGGCATTAAAATGCCGACTGGAGATTAGATTAAACATGTATGTGTGGCTTCTTATAAATATTTATGATCTTGGATATTGAGTGGTGAAGTTTATTAGTATGCATGTTAAAATTGAATGGATGAGCATGTGGTGTTGGTGATAGAAGGAATTTATTATTGTTAATTTATTACGTGCTTGTCTTGTTGCCTTGTTGGTTAACTAATGTTAATTACTGGTTTTGTCTTGATGTTTAATTGGAATCCACATTCTTTTACTTGAATTTAAGTTGTGTTAGTTTGGTAAAGAAAGGAAATGATGAATTTTTGTTTGGCAAGTAAGAAAATTGATGAAAATGATCAAAGAATAAGGTTCATGTTCAATTCAAATACTTCATACAGGATTCAACTGAAATGTCTTACGCACGTGACAAATAGTCTTCCTCGCCAATCTATGATGAACCTTGAACTGGCTTATAATTATTATCCCAAACAGGACAGGAAAAATATGTCATATAATCACAATCATCAGAAGGCGTTAAACCAAAATTTTTGAGCTCTTTTTATCATTGGGATATCTAACATTGGCTTCCAGATTGTGTCAGAAAATTTCCAAATAAATACTCATCATATTACCTCTTCTATGATCGAATACTTCCCATCATCATCAGGGCTCTGAAAGTGCTTATGAATTTCTGACCAAAGAAACATCATAGAACTAGCTGATTGCGTCCAAGTTTGATTTCCCAACCCGAACATTATTCAACAATCTGTCTTGGACATTCACAGAGATAATCTCCTTGTCCCTGTGTAATTTTATAATTTTCTCTGCACCCTCCAAATCTCCTTTCTCTTTTAAGTGTTCCACAGAGGCCGCCCAACTTTTTTCATTTGGCTTCCACTGGTGACCACGAACAACTAATGCTTCCTCAAAACTGTCTGCTGCTTTTTCAGTTTTATTATCCCTCAGATACACTGTTACAATATAGAACCAAGTCCAGGCATTAGGCTTTCCCCCCTTCAATTTAGCCCTGTTTTTAAGAGTTTCAGCTTTCTGCAAATGCCCTTTTCTGCAGTAAGCGTCAATCAAGAAGTTAGGAATCCGAATATCATACCCCCTGTTTGGTACACTTTTTAAAACCCCATTCTACTATCCTATTTAATATAAACAGTAAAAACACCTGTTTGGTACATTATTCACATCCTGTTTTTCAAAATCCAGAACTGTTTAATCTTATTCAACCATTGTCTCTCTCGTTTTTGTTTCGTTCTCTCTCTGACTTTCTTCTTCTTCTTCGCTTATTCACCAGCCAAAACAAACTCTCTTTCTCCCTTTCTCTCTCTCTCAATTTGTAGTTGAATAGTCTCACCAGCCTGTAGAATAGTCCAGTAGTGGGTGAGTAGAGTCTGTGCTTTGGTGGGCACCGTCCACACAGCAAGAAGTAGCTCTGTGAACACAGCTTACCTTGCCCATTTTCGGCTCAGATCTGGCCAATCTTCTCTCTTCCGGTTTAGATGTCTCTCATCTTCTCACTTTCAGCTCAGCTTCCTCATATCCGTAAGCACGTCTGATCTCTGTTTTTGTGTTTTTGTTTATATAAATCTCATTCTGTTTGCTTACTGAAAATAGGTTCCGTATTTTGTGTTGGTCTTTGTGCTGGTGCTGGTTTGTTTGTGTGGGCAGCAGGTTATTGGGTTGTGGGTGATAGGTGCTTGGTGTGAGTGTGGATGTGTGAGGTGGAGTTTGAAGTCTGGGGCTGTCTCGTCTGCAGCAGTTTGTTCTGTTTGCAGTTTTGTGCGCTGGTTGGCTGGGTGTGTGGGGAGTTGGTAAGCCGTGGAGACCCTTCTTGGTTTGTGGCAAATGATGCATGGTTTGGTGATTTTGGTTGCTTTGGATGGTGGGGTGTGCTTTTTCTTTTGCTGCTGTTGGTCTCCTGGTTTGCTTGGTGCTGATTTGATTTGTGCGTGTCTGGTGGTTGTTGGCTGCTGCTAGGGTTGTTTTGGCTGCTTGCTTTGGTGTCATGTTTTTAGTGTGGCTGGGCTGGTGGTTTGTTTTTTCTGCAGCTGGTTGTGTGCCTTTAGGATTTTTTTTGGTTACTGCCTGGTTTTTTTGCTTCTCCTTTCTGAGGTAGCTTTATGGTGTCCTGTGTTTTGCCTCCCCTTGCCCTTTTTTGGTTGTCCTTGGGGTGTGGATTGGTTTGCTGGCTGTGTTGGTCTTTGGGAGAACTGTGGGTGGCTTTTGTGTGGGGGAATTAGGAGCTGCATCTGGGTTGGCTGCTGCCTCTTCAGTGCTGCCGCAAAATGGGCCTGCTGCTGTCTTATGCGTGGCCTGTGGTGGATTTGCTTAGCGAAATTCAATCCAGTTTTGTGTTGGTCTTTGTCCTGGTACTGGTTTGTTTGTGTAGACAGCAGGTTGTTGGGTTGTGGGTGATAGGTGCTTGGTGTGAGCGTGGGTGTGTGGGCTGGTGTGAGGTGGAGTTTTGGTCTGGGCCTGCTGCTGTCTTAGGCGTGGCCTGTAGTGGATTTGCTTAGTGAAATTCAATCCTGTTTTGTGTTGGTCTTTGTCCTGGTGCTGGTTTGTTTTGGTCTGGGCCTGCTGCTGTCTTATGCGTGGCCTGTGGTGGATTTGCTTAGTGAAATTCAATCCATCAAAATTTTGGTTGCTGTGATTAAGATTGAATGGTCTGAAATCTTTTTCTTTTTTGTTTCAAATAATCACTGTTGCTCTCCTTTCATTAGGGGAGTTAGATTGGTTAGCTAGTTAAAATGTCGGAGAATGTATAACAAGAGAATAGGAAATGTGAGTATTATTAGAAGGATAGTATATTGAATTGGAAAGAGTAAGTGGGAGATCAGTGTGGAAGAAAAAAATTCTGAAACTAGAATTCTTATCAACCATCAGTTCTGGATGATAAATTTTGGTTATTTTACTTATTAGTTTGTACTTTGATCAAAGTTTTATAGCAACTTGTCTAACATATGCATTATTCATTGTGTAGATTGGGCATTGTAATTTGATCCTAATAACTAATTACATTGCTATGAACAAATGGAGGTGTAATTCAGTCCTCCGTTGCAGGATTGATTATTACTTTCAGTTCGACGTTTTGCCGTACTTGGATTCTATTGAAGACCTTGGTGGTCTACTATGCTCGTAGTATCACCTGTACTTACCGCTTCAAGTAGTGTTGGGTCAAACGAGGTAATAATTTCTCTTTGTTTAGTTTATAAGGTATTAATTTGCATATGTTTGTATTGATATGTGTGCTGATTTTTATGATGTTTCAATCTTGGTTGTTGTTCTCATCCTACTGTTATTAGATGAGTGAGGTCATTCATTGGGATCCTCTAATCACCCATGATTTTCTACTTCTGTTGGCTGAGCGTGCAAAACCGGCACATGGTTCTTCAATTAAATCTTTAGATTACAAGATTATTAGTGATAACTTATGGGAAAAATTCGGGAAGAAAATTAAAGTCAAACAGTTGTCTTCTAAGTATTTTCGCTTGAAATCGGCATATAACTCTTGGCGTGCTCTACTTCAACATACAGGGTTCGGTTGGGATTATGAGTCTCAATCTCCAACATGTCCTAAAGAGATTTGGCAAGAATATTTAAAGGTAAATTGCATATTTTTATTTTGTTTATTAGTATGAACTTTTTTGGGGAATATGAAATTTAATTTATGTTTGTTTTCATTAACAGTGATAACTTATGGGAAAAATTCGGGAAGAAAATTAAAGTCAAACAGTTGTCTTCTAAGTATTTTCACTTGAAATCGGCATATAACTCTTGGCGTGCTCTACTTCAACATACAGGGTTCGGTTGGGATTATGAGTCTCAAACTCCAACATGTCCTAAAGCGATTTGGCAAGAATATTTAAAGGTAAATTGCATATTTTTATTTTGTTTATTACACAGTAACTAGTATGAACTTTTTTGGGGATTATGAAATTTAATTTATGTTTGTTTTCATTAACAGCGAAACCCAGGGGCAAAGGACTTTGTACATAAGGGACTTGTTGATAAAGAGTTATATTCGACAAGCAAAATGCAACTAGAAGATTTGTTTACACATCTGTATCTCAACCAGCAGACTCTACCATTTTTTTGCCCGACACTATAGAGGTGGACATTGAAGAAGATGTGTTGGAACCTGATCTGGATAGAACAACTGGGGAAAAAAGATCAAACATGTCTGGGTTTGGAAGTTCCATAGATGGGAAGAAGAAATGCGTTTGGGGAAACCCACTTTTGGTGTGATTGGTAAATTGTTGGACGCTATTACTGAGATTACTATGGCATCTAAGGCAGCATATCGCAGTGAAGATGGTGGGGTCCAAGAGAACACAAGCGAAAGAACAGATCAAAATTCCATGCCAAAATGTATCGACCTTTTGACAAATATGCAACTGGATTCAAAGATATTCGTGGCGGTTGTGAAGTTCTTAGTTGACAAGCTAGAGTGGCGTGAGATATTTGTACACCTGCCACCTGAGCAAAGGGCATATTGGGTTAATAATGACTTTGGCAATTTGTAGATGAGAGTGTTTGTCTTACCTGTTGAACCAATGTTTTCTACTTGTTAGTTGATACTGACCTTTTTGACAATTGTTTTTTTTTTTTTTTACTACCTTCGTATTAAACACTTCATTTGCTTTGTTATTGTAAGAGCCGATGAAAAATGTGTTGTTGTGCAATGTGAAATAACATTTTTCATATATGTTGAAGATTGTTTGCTAGTACTACAAAAAATATGAATTGATGAACAAATTGTTACAATTGGATAGGTATAGATGTTGTTGTCTAGGCCACTGTTTTAAAAGCCGGACAAGATTGGCCGGTCACGTGTCCGGTTCAAGTTAATATAAAAACTGGTATTATGCAATAACCCGTTTTAACCCGTTAATGGACCACTTAAACAGTGCTGGACCGCCGGTCCAACCGGACCGCAAGCAAAACCGGCCTAATAATAAAAAGGGAAAAAAAATCCTTAATTTTCTCACTTTCTCCCCATCGTGCAGTTTCTCTACGCGCAAAATACTCTGAAATTTTTTGAATGAAATCGCGAAAATTTGAAATCCCACACAAATCAAAACTGAATCTTGCTGAAATCGCAACCATTCATTGCTGAAATCGATTGCAACTCCAGTCTTTGAATCGCGACGACGTGTTCCTCCCTCGCCTGAAATCCACGACGTGTTCCTCCCTCACCGGAAATCGACGACGCATTCCTTCCTTGTCGGAAATCGACGCATGAAGGCTGATTGGCATGCATGTCTTGACAATCCAATTTTATTCAAAGTGAGTTGCAAACAATAAATTTAGTGAACATCTTCTGCTTCGTACTCTTCTGAACTTTTATGGTTAATACGTGATCATATTCACTTTGAATCATTATCTTTTTCCTATTTTTTCTGATTTGGTTCAATTTCTGTAATTAAATCAAAAGGCAATACTGCTTACACTAGGTTATATTTACTTTGGAGCTAAAGCAGACATCAAAGTTTGGGACCCTTCTGTCAAATCTGACGATGAGTACAGTACTTCCCGAGTTAGTCTCCAAAGTGGTCCTTACTACGATTTTGAAAGCATTGAATCTAGATGGGCGGTTAGTATAACTAAGAATTCTTTTTCAGTTCAGTCATTCATCCATTACAACACTAGCTAAACAAATACCTTTTTTCTTTTTTGGTTCATAATTTTTCAGGTAAATCCAAGAGTGTATGGGGATAAGAAGACTCGATTGTATGTATATTGGACCGTAAGTACTTGTCAACAAATAAGTTATTATAATTTTTATGGAGGTTAACTTCTTGTGGAGATGTCTATGCTACTAAATACACAACGTAAGATCCAAAATTTTATTTCTTTTCTTTATTAAATAGGTTGATGGATCAAAGGCAACAGGGTGCTTTGATCTTACTTGCCCTGGTTTTGTTCAAACTAGCAAGGAAATTGCACTTTGGGCTGCAATTTATCCCATCTCAGTAGCTAACGACCTTCCATACCAGATAACTATTTACATATTTAAGGTAAAACGAAATGGAACTTTTCTTTCATTGAAAACGTTTTGAATAATATTTTATTCTCATATCTTCAGAATTTTTATAATCCTTTGATTTCAGGATCCAAATACAAACAATTGGTGGATGCAATATGGAGAAAAAATTAACGTGGGGTACTGGCCTCATAACTTATTTAGTTTGATAATTAGTGGTGCAGAAAGTGTAGAATGGGGAGGTGAAGTTTACAGCATAAAGTTGGGGCAATCTCCCCACATTGCAACGGAAATGGGAAATGGAGAATATCCAGACCCAATTTTCGGCGATTCAGGTTACATGAAGAGAATGAGAGTTCTTGATAATTCTTGTATTTTGAAGTTCCCGAAATGGGTATCTACTTATGCAGATGAGTACAACTGCTATGATGTTTACTATATTTCAAATTATGTGTGATGACGTTATCATGATGTGTGATGATGTCACCGGTCCAACCGGCGGTTCAACCGGTTGAACCGTGACCCAAACAGCAGAGCGAGTTGCCCTCCGGTCCGGTTTTTAAAACAATGGTCTAGGTATACAAACCGTAACTGAAATAATCGACGTGAAGAAGAAGAAGTATATGAAGATGTTGCAGCCACATTGTGTGTGGTTATTGCGTTAGAAATAGAGTTCAGTAGGCAAGGATGTTAACGTAGGCATACATCTTTATTAAATAGTCATGATTATATATTGGAACTATTAAATGATCATCCTTCAAGATTGTACGATAATTGTCGCATGTACAAACCATGTTTTGAGACCTTATGTAATATATTGGTACAACAAGACCAATTGCAAGGAACCAAGAACATGAGTATTTAGGAGCAAGTTATGATATTTTTGACAGCAGTGGGGAAAAATGCGACAAATAGAGTTTGTATGGAGGATTACCAACATTCTGGTGAGACAATCTCTAGACATTTTGGAAGAGTTTGTGATGTGATCTGTGAGTTGATGTCAATGTTTATCAAGCTACTTGACTTCGATGATGTTCCATTGGAGATACCGACCAACCAAACTATTACACTTTCTTTAAGGTACTTCATTATTATCTTTAATTTGTTGGTAGTTATATTCATTGTTTTATGTATGTTGTTTGTCTTCTCATATTATTAAAATCATTGTTTTATGTATGTTGTTTGTCTTCTCATATTATTAAAAGTTAATTTTGTCGACAAAACTGTATTGGAGCTATTGATGGTATACACATATA
Source organism: Pistacia vera (assembly GCF_008641045.1). Classification (NCBI taxonomy): domain Eukaryota; kingdom Viridiplantae; phylum Streptophyta; class Magnoliopsida; order Sapindales; family Anacardiaceae; genus Pistacia; species Pistacia vera. The sequence continues at coordinate 29,346 of NW_022196225.1, read as the reverse complement.
CATGCTTGGGCACTTGTTGAGTTATTCGAGTTGTATCGGAATCGTAAAGGAACATTGTCATAGAATGTGATGGTTATATGTGACTTCAAGACGTTGTTCACTTATGTCAATGCCGGGCAGGTAGGATTTGCCCATGACTCTAGAAATTTAAATTCAGTTCTAGATAATCCTAATTCTAGATTCCCACATCCTCCACCAGGTATAAGTAACTTCTTTACGTATCGTACTATAAACATGTTTTTAGCCATTGAGCAAATAATATTCAGTATTTTATTATAGGTATATACTACTTAGTTGACGCCGGTTATGCGAATAGAGGTGGGTTCCTAACCCTGCATAGATGGGTTCTTTACCATGTTGCTAATCGATATCGTAACTAGAATGGACCCCTTCAATTGTTTAATTACAGACATGCATCACTTCAGAATGTTATAGAGAGAACCTTTGGTGTTTTGAAAAATAGGTTCTGTATTCCTAAAGCCATTAATAATTACTTGTTATAGAGACTAGCTAAAATTGTTACGGCATGTTGTATAATTCATAATTTTATCAAAATGTTCACTATGCAGGACGCTATCTTGGAAGAGTTTAATGAAGATAGAGTTTATGAGGATGAAGATTTTGATATGGAAAACGGGGAAGAAAATAAGGGAATGGGGAGGGATCGAATCAATCGTATCAACGTAATATAGACAACATGTCAACTCTGAGCGATAACATAACTACTGATATGTGGTTTCAACATGTATCGATGTCCTAATTGTTAATGGAATATAGGTGTTTGAAGATTTTTTAGGATTGATTACTAGTAGCCTCCTACTATCAATTTAGATATGTATGAAAGCATTATGAATTTATGATATTGTAATGTACAAAATTTCTGGTTTTTAAATGATGTATCAGTAGTTGAAATTATTATGAAGAATTTGTTTTAAATTTAGTGATAAAAAAATTACCCAACAACTATTTAATATTATTTAAATTGAAATAAAAAAGTTTCATAATCAAATAATAAAATGCACCAAACACATATTCTATCTTAAAATCCTTTTCCAAAATATATACCAAACAATTCAACAATTTATCCAACTCTAATATAATTTTCAAATATTTTACCAATTATATTTTTAAATTCAAATCCTATTCGATTTTATTCAACTCAACTGAACTTAAAACACTTTTTCAAATATCCTAACATCAGAAGTTGCTGCATAGGCACTAAGATGGATGCCGAATTTTATTTTTTTTTTATCAATGCCTTTTTCTTCCTTTTCATGCATCAAACTGTCAAGTTTCTCGTAATTTTCATTTTGATAATAAAGCTTGAGCAAAGTATTGTAAACCAGAGGATATTTAGCCAACCCCAAATCCTTATTTTCTGCGTGGTGGCCTCTGCTTTCTCCAAAGATTTTTCATTCTCATAGCAGTTGAGAAGAGACGCATAAACCTCATGGCCCCTTAACTGAAACTGAATTTGAACGTTATTAAAATAACTTTCTGCTTGCTCTATTCCCTTAACTTTATGGATCAAATCCAGCCGGGTGGCCATATCACCCGCATTAGACATCTGAAAAAGAGAGAGACAGAAAGATCTTGGATTATTGTAAATAGTTGATGTTTAGTTGTAAATACAGTTGCTGGAGTTAGTGAGTTAGTTAGTAGTTAACTGTTGTAGTTAGTTAGCTTAACTATAGTTCACTTGACCATAGTTATTGGGTTTGTATAATTTTGTAATAAAACATTTGTATTTCTTCTTAAGCTTTTAAGCTGAAGTAATAAAATTGATCTTCGTTTTCTCTTTGAATCAAAATCAAACATGGTGTCAGAGCAGTATTCTAAACTGCCGAATCGATCTGACTGAAGAAGTCAGCTCAGATTCGAAGTTGTGCTTATCTTGTTCCTTGAATTCTCGATCTCGATTTCTTTCTTCATTCATCAATTTCATCCATTTTAGCAAGATGCAGACTGTGATACAAGAATGTTGAATGTTACCGATTCTAGATCTCCTCTCTATATTCATCCATCGAATGCTCCAAGTTCAATCTTAATCTTAGAGCAGCTAACTGGAACAGAGAATTATGGAATATGGAGTCGTGCCATGATAGTTTCCTTGAGAGCAAAAAATAAGCTAGGGTTTGTCGATGGATCTTGTGAGAAGTCCAAGTTTAATTAGGTCTTTGCATGTTTAATAGGAGCGTTGTAACTAGTTTACTATTTTCAAGTAACGTCAAAACAAAATGTTGTATTTTTAATATTTATGAGATAAAAGTCTAAATTTAAAAGAAAATATAAACATTTCTTCCTATCATTAAAAGGTTCAACTATATTTCGGGTCCCTTTGACACAACATTGTTGAGTAGAGCTTATTAAAGAAGAGCTGGAGTACTGAAAACTCTATAGTTGTTTAGTTAAGAAAATGTAAAAGAGTTTTCTCATATTATTTTACCGAAAAGGGCTTTAATATACAAGAATAACTCATGTAAAACCCCATTTCTAATTTAGTTATATCATGAATTTTATTTATTTATTTACTTCTCTTTCTACTTGATTTTACGGTATTGTTGTAAGAAAGGGTATTTCTGTTAATTTTTAAAGCTTGCATTAAGGGGTGAAAACAAAAGAAATAAATTCTGATGGGTTTGCATGTATCAAGAGGGAAAAATATGGACACTTTTGTAAAGAGAAGCTTATGTGGCGGGGTTAGACTGGAATTAAGAGAATTTGGGGGCAGATTTATAATTTCAGAAAAACTGTTTTATATAAAAAAAAAAAAAAAAAAAAAAAAAAAAAAAAAAAAAAAAAAACTTGGCTGTTCACCCAAATGAAGAAGAAGAAGAAGAAGCCCTAAACAGGAGAGAGAAGGAGAGAAAGAAAAGAAGGAAGAAGAGCGGAAAAAGAAGAAGAGAACAGAACAAAGAGGTGTTTCGGTCTAGAGATAGAGTGAGAAAGGAAGAGTGATGCAAAAATGGAGGATGAGAATCTTGAGATATTGAAGTAGATCCCACCATTTTTGATTTCGGGTGTGGAGGAAGAGAGTGCTTGAGGTTTCCTTTCAAAGTTTCGGTTGAGCTAAAAAAATGGTGAGTGGGATTCAACCTGTATTCTTTTCAAACTTAAATGAAAGCCTTTGCATGTTAAATTTTATAATGCTATTTCAATGATTGAAGTAATTTTTGTGTTAAGTGTGATTATTTGGTGAATTTACCCTTCCATTTCGGTTGAGCCAATGTGAGTGAATTAGCCGAAAAGTCCTTTAAAAAAAATAAACTAAATTCCTGTTTGCATGTGTTATACCTACTCGCAACAGATCAAACAGAAAGCAAACACAAAAAACCACAAAAGATTCACACACACAACACCAAGATTTACCGTGGTTCAGTTGCTCGGATATGAGCAAGCTATGTCCATGTTGAGCTCGAGAAACCAGCGAGCTCGCTGCACTATATTGATCAAGATTACAGAACACAACTCGACCAAGAATCAAACCCTTACCCAGATCTTTACAGAACCCGTAACACCTTAGAGAAACATATCTAACACCCAAGATACACTGTAAACTCTAGTACCCTCAAGTGGCCTGCAAACCAGCCACTCAAACACCCTGTTACAAGATTCACGATCAAGACAATACCCAAACCCTAAAGGAGGCTATTCGTTTTATAGAGAAAAAGAAAACACGAAGAAAAAGGTTTCAACTTTTTGAGAAGAGACTGTTGCAATGCTTTTATACTGTTGACTATTAGACTGATTTGCCACCGTTGGATACTCAGCCAGCCAACGGACAGGATTAATCTTTGCTTGGCTCAAAACGACGTTGTCTCACTTAATGATAAAACGTCACCGTATGAAGCCATTACCCTAACAATCTCCACCTTGATGGGTTTATTCGTGACTGTAGTGCAGCTTACTCTTTATGGAATCCTTCATTGCTCTGGTCACTTTGGTTTACTGAATGAATAATAAATTCAAGCAGTGCTTGAACTTGGTATGAGTGACTGTCTTGGTACCCATGTCTGTTGGATTTTCTTCAGTTGAAACCTTTAGAAGTGCTATCTCATCTCTTGAGATCAGGTCCCTTACGAAGTGATATCTCACATCTATGTGTTTCATACGTTTATGGTACACTGGATTCTTGCTCAAATGTATTGCACTCTGACTGTCAGAAAAGATGATTGGCCTCTGACTTGTTAACTTGGCTTCATTGAGAATTCCTTTTAGCGAGATAGCTTCTTTGAATATGTCAGCAACAACCACATATTCAGCCTTAGTAGTGGATAATGCAACTATCGGCTGTAATTGGGATTTCCAGCTGATGCAGTTTCCTCCTAAGGTAAAGTAGTATGCAATAGTTGATTTCCTGGTGTCTCTGTCACCTGCAAAATTTGCATCTACAAACCCAACCAACTCAAGTGAAGCAGATCTTTTATAGTAATGCAGTCCAACATTTAAGGTAGCATTTATATATTTCAGAACCCATTTTAAAGCAATCCAGTGATCCATACTAGGGTTAGACATATACCTACTGAGTAAGGAAATTACAAAGGCTAAGTCAGGCCTTGTGCTAATCATGGCATACATAAGAGATCCTATCACATTTGCATATGGGATATGTTCCATCTTAATCATTTCAGGTTCAGTTCTAGGACATTGTGATTTACTCAGTGTGAAGTGGCTGGCTAGTGGAATTGTAACAGGTTTTGCATCTGCCATTCCAAATTTTTCTACTAGTTTGTGCAGATATGAACACTGGTGCACTTTCAGCTCACATTTGTGCCTATTTCTGTCAATTTGCATTCCTAGGATCTTCTTAGCATTTCCTAAATCTTTCATTTCGAACTCAGCACTCAATTTTTCCTTTAATCTACAAATCAGGGACTTAGACTTGCTAATTATTAGCATGTCATCCACATACAACAGTAAGTACACAGGCAGGTTATCACTTAGGGCAAAATAAAAGCAGTTATCATATTTACTCCTAGTGATACCTATACTCACAATGAATGTGTCAAATCTTTTGTACCATTGTCTGGGGGATTGTTTTAGGCCGTATAAGGATTTGAGAAGAAGGCAGACATGGTCAAGGGTCTTTGGATCTATAAATCCTACAGGCTGGTTCATATAGATCTCTTCCTCAAGATCCCCATGGAGGAAGGCAGTAGTCACATCTAATTGCTCAAGTTCTAAATCTAGGTGGGCTATAATGGAGAGCGTTAATCTAATTGTTTTATACTTAACCACTGGGGAAAAGACTTCATTGAAGTCTATTCCCTCTCTTTGGGTGAAGCCCTTGGCTACTAGTCCAGCCTTATACCTGAGTGGTTCTCTGGTTGTTGCTCCATCCTTCAGTTTGAACAGCCACTTACATTGGATTACCTTCTACCCTTTTGGCTTTGGTACAAGAGCCCAGGTTTTGTTCACCTTCAGAGACTGCATCTCAGCTTCCATGGCAGCCTTCCATTTATCCCTTTCCTTAGAGTTTACTTCTTCCTCATAAGTCTCTGGTTCAATTCTCTGCAATTCTGTACCTGCAAGAAGGGCGGTATAGATAAGGTCAGCATATGAAAACCTTGTGGGAATCCTTACATGTCTCCTGGCCCTATCTCTTGCAAGTTGGTAATCTTACAAGTTTTCAGGCTGAGTTTCAGTATCTTCAGCTGTTTCTGTCTCATCCTTTTGTTCTGGATCATAATGTCCAGCTTCTTCTCCAGGTTTAGGAACAGCTTCAGTTTCCTGGGTGGTTTCAGGATCCTACAGTGGTTGAGGTTGGGTAGGAAGCTCCACCTCAATTTGTGTAGTCTTAGGCTGACTAGAACTCTCCCTTACACTTGGATTTGGACCTACATTAGAGTTAGTACTTTTACAAGGGAAAATACCCTCATTAAAAATTACATCTCGGCTTACTACAACTTTAACCCTAGGGGACTCCTTGTCCCATAGTCTGTACCCTTTTGTTTCTTCTTGGTATCCTAGAAAAACACACTTTGTTGACCTTGGTTCCAGTTCTCCACCAACTGTGTGTGCATATGTAGCACAGCCAAAAACTCTCAAGTGTCCCAGATCAGGTTTTCTTCCAATCCACATCTCTTCTGGACATTTTAGATTGATAGTAGTGGAGGGACTTCTGTTTATCAGGTAGGCAGAGGTGGTAAGGGTTTCTCCCCAAAAAGAGGTGGGGAGTTTGGAGGTGATAAGCATGCATCTCACTTTATCCAAGAGTGTTCTGTTCATTCTCTCAACCATCCCATTCTGTTGAGGGGTGTGTTTCACAATCCTATGCCTCAGAATCCCTTCATCCCTCTATAACTTATCAAACTCTTGGTTGCAGTATTCTAACCCATTGTCAGTTATGAGAACCTTAACCCTTTTATTCATCTGATTTTCAACTAATAGTTTCCACTCTCTAAACTTTTCTAAGGCTTGATCCTTAGTCTTTAATAGGTAAACCCAAACCTTTCTGCTGTATTCATCTACTAGGGACATAAAGTAGCTGTTTCCCCCATAGGTTCTAATCCTCCCAGGTCCCCACAAGTCAGAGTGGATGTACTCAAGTGGACTAGTGGCTTGGTGTACCCCCTTTTGGAAACTGTTTCTATGTTGTTTTCCTAATATGCAATTCTCACAGAAATCCAATGAAGAGATCTTATCCTTACCAAACTGACCTTGGTTGTTCAGGGTATCCATGCTTCTTTGGCTTATGTGACCTAGTCTAAGGTGCCATTTTTCAGTGTTGGATAGGTTGGTAGGCTTAGTCACAGAGTTCAAACAGTTAGAGGATATGTTCCCATAGAGTATGTAAAGCCCATTCTTTTTCTCTCATGTCAGGATAAGGTTCCTATTTTTGTATATGTTCAAGCTTCCATTCTCTGCCTTATAACTACATCTTGTTTCATCTAGGGTGCCTAGTGATATCAGGTTTCTTTTTAGTTCTAGGATATACCCGACTCTTGTGAGTTTAACCAATTTTCCAATACTAATTATAGAGCCAATACCTCTAACCCTACATGCATTATTGTTTCCCATGTAAACAGTTTCAGAGTCAGTATCCTCAAAATCCTGGAACCAATTTCTGTTTAGACTCATATGGAAAGAGCATCCTGAGTCCAGTACCCACTAATTGGTAGTGTCATACATTGACATTGTAAGCACCTCAGGTTCATCTACTAGGTTTGTCCTGGTGGCTAGGTTTGTCTCTGTGTTCCCTTGTTTTTGTTTCTTGATCCATTCAAAACAGTTCTTTTTAATATGGCCAGCCTTATTACAGAAAAAACATTTTCTAGTTTCTTTACTCTTGTTATTACCCTTCCACTTTTTCTTGTTCCTATTCCCCTGATTCACAGAATTGTTTCTCCCTGTCTAACTAGACTCTATTTTTGTTTTAACAAACAGGTTAGACCCACTCCTTTTCTGGACTTTCAACTCTAACTCCCTAGCCTTAAGACCTTCAACTATTAGATCTAGGGTTGGTACAGTACCAGTGTACTGTAACGCATTTTTGACTACTTGGTAGTCATCAGGCAGTGAGTTCAAGAGGATTATAGCAAGGCTAATACTACCTAATTCTTGATCTGTTCCTTTAAAGATCAGAGTCATTTTAATAAATTCGTCTAAGTTGTCCTCTATACTCCTAGAACTATCCATTTTGTAAGAAAATAAAGTACCCTTCAAAAACCTAAGTTAGGAGCAGATTGTAAAGCATACAAAGTATTGAGTTTACTCCACAGTTCTAGTGGTGATTCGATACCATCTACCTTTCTGAGGACACTGTTTGACAAATTCAGAATGATCAGATTGTAAGCCTCTTCATTAACCTCCTCCTTCTTCGTCAGTTTTTCCTCTGGCCATTTCTTGATGTTTTCTTCCAGTGCAATTGCAACCTTGTTGTGTGAGAGGAGAGCTTTCATCTTCTTCTTCCAACTCCTGAAATCGATCTTCCCATCATATTGGGAGATCTCCATGCGAGTAGTACTCATTTTTCTGAAACGACAAGAAAGAAAAGGGCTAAGAGGTACGCGGCGTTGTTACACCAGATGTTGCCAAATACTGCCAGGCAGTTTTTAAGGCGGTTACTGGTTTCCAGCCTTTATACCTTTAAACTTAGCCTAGATTTGACTCCCTAGATCCTATTGGAGACTCAGGGAATCACATATTCGAAAAACCCCAAATTTTCAGAAACCCTAATTTTGTAAAATCCCCAAAATTGCAAAACCCTAATTTTCGTAAAGAAACCCTAGTCTTCTAGAAATGGCTCTGATACCACTGTTATACCTACTCGCAACAGATCAACCAGAAAGCAAACACAAAAAACCACAAAAGATTCACACACACAACACCAAGATTTACCATGGTTCACTTGCTCGAATATGAGCAAGCTACGTCCACGTTGAGCTTGGAAAACCAGCAAGCTCGCTGCACTATATTGATCAAGATTACATAACACAACTCGATCAAGAATCAAACCCTTACCCAGATCTTTACAGAACCCGTAACACCCTACAAAAATAGATCTAACACCCGAGATACACTGCAAACTCTAGTACCCTCAAGTGGCCTACAAACCAACCACTCAAACACCCTGTTACAAGATCCAAGATCAAGACAATACCCAAACCCTAAATGAGGCTATTCGTTTTACAGAGAAAAAGAAAACACGAAGAAAAAGGGTTCAACTGTTTGAGAAGAGACTATTGCAATGCTTTTATACTGTTGACTATTAGACTGATTTGCCACCGTTGGATACTCAGCCAGCCAACGGATAGGATTAATCTTTGCTTGGCTCAAAACGACGTCGTCTCACTTAATGATAAAACGTCACCGTATGAAGCCATCACCCTAACAGCATGTCAAGTTACTGATTGCTATTATAACGTTTTGGTGCAATATTGGGTTAAGTGTGGTATTTGCTAAATCTTGCTTTGTATGTTGCCATATTTGATTGATTTTGGTAACTACCCTCATAAAATTACATGTGAATTTTCCTTGGTTTATTTATTTAAATCACTTCTCCATCATGTTGATTTCGATGTACCATTGGTGGATTTGCCTTAATTTTGGAAAATAGATTAAAATTTGGAAATGTTGACTTCATGGGTGGTGATGGCTGTTGAAATGTGGTGTTGAAGGAAAAATGAAAATGAGTTTAAATGTCAGTTTTTGAGCATGTTTATTAGTTTGCATTTTCACCCCTATGTTTTGCATAAAATATGTTGTTAAACATGTATGTTTTTGCTATTAAAGGAATATATATACGTTTTCGAGATAATAGCATTATTAGATTTCTTTAATTTTCTAAGCTTGCATATCATCCTTAAGTTTACTGTTTGCGATTACTTGGAAACTATGTTTTGAATTGAATAGTTGAAAAGGTTGTTTACATGGTAGAGATGGGTTATTGTTGTTGTTTGAAGAGTAGTTTGGAGAAAGACTTAGACATGTGCACAAACATTCTGTTTTAAGCTTGCACATTGCAATAATTCGGTTGATCCATTTAATTAGTATGAACACATGATTGCATGTCAATTCTACTATCATTAATATATATATTGAATTAAATGTGTTTGAATATTTATTAAGCATGCAATGGTTAGTAGCTTGTTGAAAGTTTGAGAAGTGATGAAATGCTTGAATAAATGGAGTTTTGATGCTTTTGGAAATTCGTTGAAATACACATTGAGTTGAGATTGTGATGTTTTGGTAAAGAGTTTGGCAGTAAAAGGGAAAATGGGGTGCATTTCGTCAGTTTTGAAAGCATTTTTGAAAACTTTTATTTTACCCCCATTTTTGCGTGAGATTTCATATGTTTGACATGATTTACTTTTATATGAAATATGGTATATGTTTTATGAAAAATAATGCTTTGAGATAGAGAAGTGAAATAAGAGTGGTTTTCAAGCCAGCCGACGAAGTACCCATCCCCTAGAGTTACAGGTTATCAGATCTAGTTTATGGCTCTATGCATGCATATGACAGTTATTAGTGCTCTGTCTAGGCGTTGAGTGGTCTGTCAAGTATGACAGTTTCAGAGGCTCTGCCCGCACGATGATAGATCTTGTCGGGCATGACAGGTACGTCCCTCGCTCTGCCTGTGTGTGGGACGCCACCAGGTATTACAGATTTTCCCCAAGGTACTAGTTGTGGTGAGAGTTTCTAATACCAAATGTTGAGGTTTTATTCAGAATCAGATACAGTTAAAGGAAGTAAGTCAGAGTACTGTTTATTAAGTGCAGGATGGTTAGAAATAAATCACATATTGCATACATGAATGGGGTAGTTGCTTCCATTGCATATTCATAGAATTATATTGTCTTCGGGATTTGCTTAAGAATTGTTGTATGTTATCATTATTTTTTTTTCTTTCTTTTAAAGAACTTTTACAAACCTCCCCTTTCCCCCACTCACTGAGTATTTCAGCTCACCCCCTTTTAAATGTTTTCCCCCTCACCAGGACCTCCCAGAGATCGTGCCGAGCAGTGAGTCTCCACTCAGGGTTGTGGCATGCCACGCGTCGATATTTTCTTATATGGGTTTTATATTTATGTCGTATTGTATTTTGGACTTTCGCTTCAGAAACTCATGTTTTCCATCATGTATTTCCTTTTGTTTATGTTTGAAATGTGTAGTATAAGTGGACTTTATCTAGGTTGTGTCTTTTTCTTGAGCTAGAAAACTCAGTTTTTTATTACCAACTTGAAGGATAGTACAAGGACAAGTGTCCAAGCTAACTGACCAACCACCCTTCTATGCCCATAGGTTTTGTGAAGCTCTGTGGGGGACAAGAACTTACACAAACAGCGCCTACCACTCTAGCTCCCCACTTAAAAAACCCATCATGCCTAGAGTTTTGATGCAGCGGAATGGCCTTTACGAGATCACAACACACGTTATGGGGTTAAGCCTACAAGTACACCACTCATTGGCTCGAGGATCACTGATTTTGTCCTGTAATGGACTCATTAGAGGAATGACTCCAATTCTCGACTAGTTTGTGCAAGAATAGCTTAATCCCTTTTCTATTATGGACTATGAAGAACAACTCTTAACAACTAATGCACTCCCCTTTTATGGATCACCTCATTCTTAAAAAGTCTTATGAAATATTATCAATGCGCTATGAGGATATACGTACTTGATGTCTCAATTGTTACACCCCACATGAATGCTTCGTGAAACCACATAACCAGGTATGCTTTCAAAATATGATGCTCTTATCACGACATTGCAGATAAGGTCGTGACACTAGCCATCTAAGAATGTAATTCGACAATCTCGATAATAAAAAAAATGACACCGGAAAAACTCTCGAAAAATCGTTGGAAGGGGGTTATGCTTTCACTGTAATAATGTATACGGTCCAAGTCACTTGTATAACGCTTTAAAGAGAACATTGATAATATAATATATAATACCAAAGGGGAAATATGTCAAAATGATTCGTTTCAGGTCTTCTTATTTTGCAAAAACAAACAATTTAACACTTGTGTCAAAAAAATAATTAAAAAAAATAAACATATTATTTAGATGAACTCCTTCACAAATAAAATCTACCTTAATTGCAACAAAATTTCAAAGATTTATTAATCTATAAACAGGCTACAACTACAGAACTAAGAAACCAAGGAGAAGAGAGCAAGCGAAGATAGAACCGAAATGAAAAGAAGATATTTGACTTGTTCTAAAAGCTGAAGAAGTTTTGCCTCGAGCTCGAGTTGCGATTCCTGTACCAGTTCCTGAAGACCTCTTTTTCATGAAAATTTTAAGCTTCCGGGGCTCAGCTGAACTCAGTAGCCGACCCTCTTCTTGCAAAAGAACTCTGCTGTGTGGAACCAGAGTTGCAGCTCGATGATGATGGTCGTGAGCTGAACTTGGAAGAGACAAAGAGAAGAAGAGGATAGAGATGAGGAAGAAAGCGAGTATGGAACTGATCTTGGACATTTTTGGTTTGAAGAATTTAATGCTTTAGGTTGGGGTTGAGGGTTTTTATGAAATTGATTCAATGCGTGAAGGGGATTTTATATCCTTCGACGGGATAAGAAAAAAACAAGAGTATTGAGAATTGAGAGGAAGTGGGCCAATGGAAACCGTGGCGAAAGAGACCTGACAACTAATATTGAGAAGGGGAGGAGGGAAAAGACGGAAAAGAAAGGAAACAAAGGGAAGGGAGAGATAAAGAAGAAGGGTAAGAGATAGAAGAGAAAAAGGAAATAAAAAACAATAATGCTACGTTTATTCACGAGTTTAATATGTCTTATTATTTTTATTAAAATTATAAATGATATTCATATTTTTATTAAAATTATAAATGATATTTGTATTATATGTATGACATCCGTATTATACGTTATATTTACAAAGAATAATAAGATAGTTAGTAAGATTGTGAGTAAGCATAATATTACTAAAAAATTAAGGGTTTATGGATTAATTTAAAATTAACGATGAATATTAAAGTTTATTTTTTTTAGAAATAAAATTATTATATTGTCCTTAATTAAATGGATTTTATTAACATATTTGAACAAAAAAATTGGATAATTGTCATTTTTAAACCTTTCGCAATATCAAATTGACTTTATAACAAACTATGGTGATTGTATGTAGTTCGGCCTTTATATTCACAAGAGGTATCAATATCCACATGTGACTTTAAAGTGGTTCAGTAAGAAATATATTGCCAATACTATAATTTGGTTTGATGATTGGTGTGCACGCATTCAATTGTACTGATTATTATATGTATTGAATTAAAGTGATCTAATTTAAATTAAAATAGATTAAATTTAATATTGTCACGTCTTTAGTAAAACGAAAATGATGGGACTCTTGAAAGTTATGCACCGAATTTGTGTATCGAATAACATGACAAAATCTTAACCGTTGATTAATATTAACTGATAATGAATAAACAGTCAAGATTTTATCACGTTATTCAGTACACAAATTCGATACGCAACCTTCAGTGACTGTAACATTACTCTTAGTAAAAGACCATTCTAAATGTATAATTAATTATGTTAGTAAAAATATTTTATTTGAAAATTTTATTATATAATAAAAAGATTTTTAAAAAATCAATAATAAATCTTTTAACAAAAATTTTAAACTTGGTCGGTGGACTTGCCAACAATATCTTCCATGCGGGTCTAGCGGCACCATTAACATCGAACCATCACCAACTGTGGTAAGAAGAATCTGTGGGAGCTAACTGTAAAATCCTTTTTAAGATATTTATGATAGAACATCCATGATGGAGGCTTTTTTGTCATCGTTCAATGGACGTCTCTATGATGTTGGTTGGTCGTTAATTAATTTTTTAATATATTAATATTATTAAATGATTTTAATGTAAATATTTTTCAAATGAAGGGTTTAGCTATTAATTTTAGAAGAATAGCGCAGGAATTTTAAAATTTATAATGCAAATTCGCTCATCAAAACCAACCAAACACCTAACCAATGTTCTGAAACCCAGATCAAAAGGTGACCCAACCAAGTGACCAGTTTTCGATTTGAACGGTTCAACCGGTCAAACCAATGACGTCAACAACTCTATATAGTGACGCCAACAACTATATACATATATTCATTTTTTCTCACCTATCACCTCATCTCCTCTTTCTTCTTCTCACCTGTCACCTTATCTTCTCACCTCATCTTCTCTTTCTTCTTCTTCACCTTTTTTTTCCTCTCTTTCTCCCCCATCATCTTCTCTCTCTTCTTCTGCTTCTTCTTCTTTTTCCCTATCTTTCTTCCCGTCATCTTCTACTTCTTCTTCTCCTTCATCCTTTTTTTCTCTCTCTTTCTCCCCATCCTCTTCTCTTTCTTCTTTACAAATTAGATTTTGCTATTTTGAAGTTGAAAAATGCCAATGAAGAAAGGGAGATGAGGTAAAATCGTTTTAGGGATTTTGATTCAGTAGACCGGATTTGTTGTCGAACCGATTGGACCGGCAGTCTAACACTGTTTCACCGATCTAATAACGGTTTAAAACGGTCTAAATGATAAATCCGGTTTTATTGTATCAGTAAACCGAAATCTTGAACGAAACCCGGTCAGACCGGTCTAACCGGTCGGTCCGATCCGGTTGTCAGAACATTGCACCTAATAGTAGTCTATTTAATGTAGCATAGTCTGTTAACCAAACACCTCCTATAGCCTTAATTTTTACCCCAACAACAGTTAAATAACACTTTTTTATTTTTTTTTAAAAAAAAAAATACAATACCATGTGTTTCTGTGTACATGGCACACGAAAACTTTGTATATAAATAATCTTACCTGTTTTACATAATATATAAGGACCTGTCATTTCGTTTCTCATTTGACACATTTTTCTTCTCCTCTGGTCCACGTTAATTACTTTTATAAACAATTTAATACACACCCATCAACCCTCCACGTCGCAACATCTCGATGACACGTCACCAATCACTGACGCAGCAAACACACGCCACTTATCACGCATCCTTGATGACTAATTACACTCCCATAAGCCTGGAATTTAGACACCAATCAAACAGTAATTTTGTTGATCTTTTTTACTACATCGAGTTGTTTGTCTTTTCCATTTGGAATAATTTCATCTGGAAAGATAATGCTCGTTTATTTCCCAAATAGGATCATCAAGGTAGTTTGAGCATTGACAGTCAAGATCAAATGGAATATGACCAGTGACTGGATCTAATTGATGATAGACCAGAGCACCAGATTTTTGAAATGAATGAATGGAAAGTCCAAGTTCCCGTACTGTTGTAGCTGGTGAGACTGGAGTGATCATGAATTGAGTTTGTTGAAAACTCAAAGGTGGAGCACTGGGAGTTGCTGGAGACTTGAATCTAATAGTTATTGTTCCGTCACTATTATCATGCATGGTAGATTATGTAGAAACCACTGGAGTTTCTTTTTTATTAAGAGACTCATAACTCGTCACCCAAGAGTCTGGTAACAGTTTAATCAAATCATCTCTGGAAATCTACCTAGGAATATCGATGCAGTGAGAAGTATCTAAGAGTCAACAGTAAGAAGCAACGTGTCAGTAATCGTAGGAATAGCGAGATCAAGAGCATGGTTTTGGATCTGCCAAACCATCTGGTAATGCAAAGTAGATGCAATACTTCCTGGATTTAAATCTGCACCAACTATCTATAGTTGAACTTTAAGAGCTTTGGAGCAATGAACATCAGAGAGAGACATATTGAAATTAGGAAACAGTGTCATAATAACTGTTCCAACATTCAAAATTGTTTGTGTCGTTCCTATGCAAACATGTTGATATTGGACAAATATAGTGTCTAACAGAGCGTTTCGGACAGAGACTGGGAGTCGTTTTCTGCCATGGTAAGATAAAGCAAGTCTGATAGCACCAAAGTTTACATGAGAGTATCCTTCACGGATCCATCAGGTAATGGATTCTTGAGGGATTTCCAAAGTAACATATTGTTCTTGAGTTGTGGCTGGAATTTGAGATTTATCAAAAGTACTAGTCTGGACATACTTTTTGTCTGGCTTTATGGAAGGTCTAATAAGAGTTTTAAAGGTTTTAGACAAAGAAGAAGAAGACTAGGAAAAGGTTGTATAAGGATTTACAATGGGAGGGATCATATCTTGGATTTTTTTATTTTCTAAGATATAAGATATTTCATACAAACTATCTACTTTAGAAGAAGATCTAGATAAGCTAGTATTTATTGGAGCAGTGAAAGTAGATAAAGCTGAAGAGGATTCCATAAGCGTGAGTTCAACCTCTTAGATGTGTAATACAACCTCAAATGGTAAGAATAGCTCAAGACCCATAATAAATTAAGAACATTAAACATAAAACATAACCAAGACTTAAATGAGCCAATATCCGAGGGGAGGTAGTCCTCCGCACACACAGAAATTGGAACCAATAAGTAACTTAAAGAAGTCAATATCCGAGGGGAGGTAGTCCATGAATAAAACATTATTTTTTTTATTCGTGGAAAGATGCCTAGTAATAATGTGACTAAAACGATTTAGAGAATCAGATAAAGAATTATTTCTCCTAGGCCCAAACTTTTGTTCAGATTTTTTTTTTCTTTTTTAGCAAAGAGGAGCTACTTGGTGGTCTTGTAGAATCCTTTCCATCGCTATTGTGCTACTCCTATGAATTTGAAGGTGGAGTAATTTGCGAATACATGTAAAGATTGATATAGTCAGTGCGCTTAATGAAATACAAAATCTGATCTTTAGTGCACATGATTTTTAAGTTAAAAATTCTAATTGTCATTCAAAAGATTGGGTCATAGTCTTTAACATACTCTACTTGTAATTTCAGTAATTTGGATAGATAACACAAACTCATACTTGCAACTATTTTCAATTACCAATTAAGAGGGTTTCTGCTAAATAAGCTATCACCTCTTTAAAGAAAATCCAAGTTTGTTATCACTCTTTCTCCTAACCTGTCTTGGAAAATAATTTTGGCGCGCATCTTGGTAACGTTTTTTCATACCAAGTGGCCAGGAACCTCCACCTAGAAGCACTGTTGAGATCATTGATAGTGATCATGATTGTTCTTCAAGAGAAAGTCCCAGCAAAAATGAAATGACTTCTCCAAGAGTTCTAAGTAGTTCTCATTCAGGTCAGACAGGTGAGCAAAGTGGGACAGGAATGCTCAAAAGAAAACTAGACGCTTGTCTAAGTGTAAGTGAGAGCAAAATAGATAATAATGTTGATGATGTTGAGGTGAACAATTCTGCAACTGCTGATTGCAATACAGAGAAGCTTCAGATGTTGACCCATGAACATGATGGTTGTTGTAACCTGAGTCCAAATTAATCAATCCACAAACCAATCCAACACAAACAAGAATCAAGAATCACACACATACACAAGACAAGATTTACCGTGGTTCACCTATCCAATGATGGATAGATTACATCCATGTTGAGCTCCGAAATATGGAGACTCATTGCACTAGGATTATTCAACAGTTACACAACGATTACAAGCTTAATCGACTAAATCTGACCAATATCTCTACCCAAACTTAATCACCCTAATTTGTACCTGTAACTTGCAAGATTTCAAAAAACTAATCCAGTCTCAAAAAGGAAACACAACCTTCAGTTCAATCCTGCCCAGATTACAACGAAATAGCCCCAGCAACTAAGCCCTAATCAATTGCTCACTCACTCAAAATAGAAACCTAACAGAGAAGACTAACTCGATATCCTCTTCCACTGTTTTGCCCATTTTTATATCATTAACTATTAGTGATTGTGAGCCGCACAATCTGTCTTGAATCAACGTCCAGGATTCATTTCTTTAATTAAAATGAGAACGACGTCGTTTGGCTTCATAACACTTTCAATCTCCACCTTGAAGCCAACATTTTGCTTTTCCCTTTTCTGCTGAACCTCGTTCAGTGCAGTAAGTTTCTCTTATATTTCTTCTCAGCTCCGGAAATTGATTAACTGATGTGAAGTAAGTTCAAGCAATGCTTGAACTTGGCTGTTGTCACCACTTTAGTTCCCATGTCTGCTAGGTTTTCTTCAGTTGGTACCTTCAGGAGATTTACTTTTCCTTTTGCAATTATGTCTCTAACAAAGTGATGCTTGACATCCACGTGTTTTATTCTTTCGTGATACACCGGGTTCTTACTCAGGTGGATGACACTTTGATTATCTGAATAGACTGTTGCAGTGCCACTCAACCAATCTGCTTCTTTTAGAATTCCCTGTAACCATGTTGCTTCCTTGAAAGCATCTGAGACTGTTACATACTTAGCTTCCGTGGTTGATAATGCAACCAGTGGTTGCAACTGTGATTTCCAACTGACACAGTTGCCCCCCAATGTGAAGTAGTATGCTGTAGTGGACTTCCTGGAATCTCGGTCACCTACAAAATCAACATCTACATACCCAACCAGATCAAGTGATGCATTTCTTTTACAAAAGACCAAACCAATCTGAACAGTACAATTTATATATCTAAGCAACCACTTTAGAGCATTCCAATGTTCATTTCCAGGATTTGACATAAATCTACTCAATAGTGTTATTGCATAAGCCAAATCTGGTCTGGTGCTTATCATGACATACATCACATAACCTATGGCATTCGAATAAGGGACATTTTCCATTTTCAGCCTATCAGATTTTGTTTTTGGGGATTGTGACTTACTGAGTATGAAGTGGTTTGTAAGGGGCATTGTTACAACTTTGGAGTCAGCCATGCCAAACTTAGAGACCAGTTTTGTAGGTATAGGAATTGATGCAGTTTAAGGGTGTTTACACTCCTATCTCTATCAATCATCATTCCTAGGATTTTCTTTGCTCTACCTAAGTCTTCATATCAAATTCAGTACTTAATTTTGCTTTTATTTCATTAATCCGAGACATGGACTTACTAATCAATAGCATGTCATTTACATATAACAGTAAGTATATTGGCATGTTATTGATGCAGGCAAAATAGAAACAACTATCATACGTGCTTCTAATGAATCCACTTCCTACTATAAATGTATCAAACCTCTTATACCACTGCCTAGGGGATTGTTTAAGTCCATACAATGATTTATTCAATAAGAATACATACTCAGGCAACTTTTTTATCCTTAAATCCTATAGGTTGGCTCATGCATATCCTTTCATCCAACTCACCATGCAAAAAAGCAGTTTTAACATCCAATTGTTCTATCTCTAAATCATATTGTGCAACAATTGATAACATGAGTCTAACTGTTTTAAATTTAACTACTGGTGAGAAGATTTCAGTGAAATCAATACCTGCCCTTTGTGTGTAGCCCTTGGCCACTAACCTGGCTTTGAATCTGGGTGGATCAGATTGGTTTATCCCCTCTTTTAGTTTGTAAAGCCACCTGCATTCCACCAACTTTTGATCTTTGGGCTTTGGAATAAGTGTCCAGGTGTTGTTCAGATGTAGTGACTCCATTTCCTCTTTCATTGCACCCATCCAATCTTTTCTATCCTTTGATCTCATTGCCTCAGCATATGTATCAGGTTCAAATCTGTGTATTTCTACACCAGCTAGGAGTGTTGTATAGATCAAATCAGCATAGTTGTACCTTGTGGGAGGTCTGATTTCCTTCCTGACTCTGTCTCTGGAAAATTGATATTGGGCCAGATCACCATGTTGGTCCCTTTCAACATTCACATGTGGGTCTTCTTCATCCTCCTGATCTTGGGTTGGCTGTAGCTGGTCTTCTGTTGTGTCAGTCTCATCTGTTTGGATGTATTGATCAGAATGAGTTGCAGGCTCCACCTCAAACTGTGTTATCCCATTTTGTCCAGAATTTTCAGGATCTCCTTGTGAGCTACCTGCATTGTTAGTACTAGATTTGCAAGGAAAAACAGCTTCATTGAAAATCACATCTCGACTAACAATCACTCTGACCTCCAGGGCAGCCCTTTCCCAAAGCCTATAGCCTTTGGTTCCTTTTTGATACCCTAGAAAAACACACTAAAGGGACCTAGGCTCTAGCTTCCCATCCCGAATGTGTGCATATGTAGCACACCCAAACATTCTCAGGTGATCAAGAGATGGTTTTCTCTCAGACCACCTCTCTTTAGGACATTTGAAATCTATGGAGGTTGAGGGACTTCTATTAATCAGGTAGACTACAGTACCTAATGCTTCTCCCTAAAATTTTTTTGGTAGACCAACAATGAATAGGAGACATCTAACCCTTTCTAGTAAGGTTCTATTCATTCTCTCAACAACCCTATTTTGCTGAGGGGTTCCTCTAACAGTCTTATGCCTTAAAATGCCCTCTCCTACATAGTAAGAGTCAAAATCCAGGTTGCAGAATTCTAATCCGTTATCAGTCCTAAGGGCTTTTACCTTCCTATTTACTTGATTTTTAACCAGGTTTTTCCAGCCTTTAAACTTGGTTAAGGCTTCATCCTTAGACTTAAGAAGGTACACCCATACCTTCCTACTATAGTCATCCACAATGGAGAGGAAATAGCAATTCCCTCCATGTGTCCTAACCCTTTCAAGACCCCAGAGATCTATATGCAAATAATCCAGACAATTTTCAGCTAGATGAGTTCCCTTTTAGAAACTCATTCTGTGTTGTTTACCCAACACACATGTTTCATAGAAACTCAACTCAGATATGGATTCCTTACCAAAGTAGCCTTGCTCGCTTAAAATAGTCATACCTTTCTGGCCTATATGGCCAAGTCTCAAGTGTCATTTCTCTGCAGTAGAAAGGTTAGTAGATAATAAAGCAAAATTAACAGCAAGTACATAGTATTGGCCACACAGAATGTATAGTCCATTTTGTTTGACTCCTTCAAGCATTATATCATTATTCTTATAAACTACTATGGACCTATTTTGTGCCTTGTAACTACATCCAGCTTCATCTAATGTTCCTAATGAAATCAGGTTCCATTTAAGTTCAAGTATGTACCTTACTCTAGTTAACATTATGATCTTACCATTATTCAACCTAATGGCTATGTTTCCAATGCCTTGAACCTTACATGAGTGATTATTTCCCATGAACACGGTTTCAAATTCTCCTTTCCTAAGGTTTTGGAACCATTGTATGTTTGGGTTTAAATGGAAAGTGCATCCTGAACTAGGACCCAATCCTTACTGCTAGCTAGATTTGAGACTATGAGAGCTTCTGAAATCTCAATATTGGTGCTAGTACTAGCTAAATTACTCTCTGTACTGTGTTGTTTTTGTTTCTTTATCTAGTCATAACAGTTCTTCTTAAGGTGGCCAGGCTCATTACAGTGAAAGCACTTTCTGGTTTCTCCCTTAGTCTTATTATTATTCTTCTCCTTCTTCTTAGTTCTAAAACTCATGTTTTGTTGGAAGTTTTTACCATTATCCTTTCCTAATTGTATTGAATCTATTCTACCTTTGACAAACAAATTATTTCCATTTCTCTTCTGAATTCTCAACTCTAATTCTCTGGACTTCAGGCCAGCTATTATCAGGTCAATACTGGGAACTGTCCCAATGTATTGTAAAGCATTTTTCACCACTAAATACTCATCAGGCAAAGAATTCAACAATATCATTGCTAAGCTAGAGTCCCCTAACTCCTGATCTGTACCTTTCAGCAATAAAGTCATTTTTAGAAATTCATCAAGATTTTCTTCTAAAGACGTAGTCATATCCATCTTATAAGAAAACAAAGCACCTTTAAGAAAAGCTAGATTCGGTGCAGACTGTAAAGAATACAAGGATTCGAGTTTACTCCAAAGCGTGATTGGTGTTTCCATGTCGTCTACCTTTCGCAGTATAGCATCGGACAGGTTTATTATGACCAAATTATAGGCTTCCTTGTCAATTTCAGACTTCTTTTTCAGTTTCTCCTCAGGCCACTCGGTGGTGTCCTTCTCCAGAGCAATCCCTACTGTATTGTGGGAAATGAAGGTCTTCATCTTCATCTTCTATGTGTTGAAATCAATCTTTCCATCGTATTGGGAGATCTCTATACGCATAGTACTCATAACTTTGTAACTATAACCCTAGACAAATTTGAAGATTTGCTCCCTGACTTGTGTTTTTGACCCAGACTCACAAATTTACCCCAAGACTCAGCAAGATTCGAAGCCCTAGTGATCTAGAAACCTTTAAATCGAAAAAACCCCTAAATTCTGACAAACCCTAATTTTCCAATTTGTCTCAAATTAAATTGATCTTAAACCGAGATACACCTTAGGACCTTGGCTCTGATACCACTGTTGTAACCTAAGTCCAAATCAATCCACAAACCAATCCAACACAAACAAGAATCAAGAATCACACACATACACAAGACAAGATTTACCGTGGTTCACCTATCTAATGATGGATAGATTACATCCACGTTGAGCTCCGAAATATAAAGACTCACTGCACTAGGATTATTCAACGGTTACACAACAATTACAAGCTCAATCTACTGAATCTGAACAATATCTCTACCCAAGCTCAATCACCCTAATTCGTACCTGTAACTTGCAAGATTTCAGAGAACTAAGCACAACCTTCAGTTCAATCCTGCCCAGATTACAATGAAATAGACCCAGCAACTAAGCCCTAATCAATTGCTCACTCACTCAAAATAGAACCCTAACAGAGAAGACTAATCCGATATCCTCTTCCACTATTTTGCCCATTTTTATATCATTAACTATCAGTGATTGTGAGCCGCATGATCTGTCTTGAATCAATGTCCAGGATTCATTTCTTTAATTAAAATGAGAACGACGTCGTTTGGCTTCATAAAACTTTCAATGGTTCTACTGTTAGACATTCAACTACAGTTATTCCTCCTAGTAGTAACAATGTGGAGAAGTTATGCACTTCTTCAAGTCAGGGGCCAGACATTCTGAGGCAATGCAAAGAGAAGATGGAGCGGGAACATACCTCTCAAAATCTTAAGAGAGAGTCTCTTTCAAGTTTCCCTGCTGCATTTGACATAGAGGGCATTTCCAGCTCAAGTTCTAGTTTCTTTGACTCTGATGATGATTCAGATATGGATTTTGACTTTTTTGAGCTGATTGGGACCCAAAATGATAAAAAAAAATGGGAGTTTGAAGCAGACATGCCTACTGCATTTTTGAGCTTTCTTTTATCATTAAGAAGACAATAGCCTGCTCTACATTAATTTGTGTTGATCAACTGGTATTGTGCAATTTCTTTTTGATTTAATCTCTTTCTCAATTGAATTGACTGCAGGGGTACTAGTTTGGCTGAGTTTCTCATAAACGGGGATCCACTAGGAAAGCTGAGGAAATCTATTCCTGAGTTGGAGCAGTATGATGAAAAAGGCCTTGATGATTGCAAAAAACTAGCCACTGAGCACTTGAAACAGTTATTTGAGATATACCAGAGTAAAGAGGATCCTCTATTCTTCTCTTAAATTGGGTACACAACTTTCTTATGATTAGAAGTTTAATCCTTTAGCCAAAGGGAGTTTGCACCAAATTTTAAGTACATATAACTGGTGAATTTTATTTGTGATATATTTTATGCTTAAAAAATTAAGGTTGACGTAAGCTTACATCAGCAAGCACCAATTAGAGTTCAGGAAGGCTTTACACCGTCCAAGAGTTGCCACGTCGCCTCAAGATAGAAAGGATACGGTTGTCATCAACCTAGCAGATTCATGTTTTGTCTATGAGTGAATGAGGACCGCACACCTGTCCAAGCCCCAGATAATTTGAAGATATTTCATAGGTTATCAGTCAATGGGAGGCAAGGAAGAACTTGCACGGCACCTATCCACTTGCAGATTTGTAATCATTATCTTGAATTCAACTACTATAAATAAAGGACTCCCTCTCTCATTTTCGGGATCTCTAATGTTTACTTTCATAAGCAATCAATAGCAAAGACAACCTACGAAAAAGAGACTAACTTGATGCTCAGTTATTGTACCCCTGCTTGTTGTTTGCTATATACGACCTCTTGTAAACTCTCATCTATAAAAGAAACAGTGGACGTAGGAATCGCTTTAGGCATCCAAACCACTTTAAAAATTACCTCTCTCATTTATTATTCAATTTTTGCAGTCGATAATATTGTTTAACATTATTCTGACACTTGAATCAGTTAATCACGTGTAATTTCCAAGAATAATTTAGTATTTTACACGTGCGAGTCGTTAGTGTCAAAATCACTCATCAACAATATAGATGCAAAGCCTTTTGCCCCAAATTAAGTACATATAACTGGTGAATTTTATTTGAACCTTATATCCTGTATGTCATATTTTGGTCCTCTTTCTGCAAAATTTAGTAGTTATTTTGATATACTGCCATGTTTTACTGTTAAGTGAAGTGAATAATGTTGAACTTTCAAATTAAAAATTATTGTTCCTAGTAGTAATGAGATCAAGCCAATTTTTATTCCTTGAGCCTTCCCACATGCTGTAGAAGCGTATGATACAATAACTGGTAAATTATAGCACTGCAAGCATATAACTGTTGTAGACTTCAGAAGCTCATCAACAAATTATGGTTTTCTCCCTGGATTGGTTGGCGTTTGTTGATTTTTATCATCTTTCATTGATATTGTGTCCCATGGTGTATTTAATGATTTTCATTACCATATACTTCTGGCTTCAAGCCAGGAGACATGATAGGTTTGGCCTAGTGCTTTAAAGATCAATATTCAGTGGCTATTTGGTCAGCCGTGTTGTGACAGTCGGAGTGCTCCTGACGGCCGTATTGACGACATTGAGTTGAATCCTTGAACACGCTGTCGCCCATAAATATAATTACATAAAAAATGGCAGAATATTAATATCAGACCAGCAAACAATTGGTGAAGTGAATCAGCCCAAATGTAGATAGTAAATTACTCGTGATGAGAGGAATCGACCCAACTAGACCCTGCTAGCTTCTTAATATTATTATTTTTCATTACTACTCTCAATTGTGTTGCATCATCCCACCGTCCCACATCTGCATACATATTGTATAGCAGCACGTATGGGGTTGAACTTTCTGGTTCAAGTTTCATCAATGCCTCAGCTGCAACTCGGGCCAACTCTACATTGTCATGCACCCGGCATGCACCCAGCAATGCACCCCACACAGCTTTATCTGGTTCAAATGGCATGTTTTTTATCAAATCCATGGCCTCCTCCAGATGCCCATGCCTACCCACTATGTCCACAAGGGCAGCAAAGTGCTCAATTCTTGGCTCAATACCATATTCACTGATCATTGATTTAAAATGTCCACGGCCTTCTTCTACTAGTCCTGCATGAGCACAAGCACTCAACACTGAAATAAATGTTATATATGTAGGCAAAACTTTGGAACTCTTCATCAATTTGAAAACTTGTAAAGCCTCTGTTGCAAAACCATGGGATGTATATCCTCCAATCATTGCATTCCACGAGATTACACTTCTCTGCAGTTTCATCTCATCAAAAATACTACGTGCCTCAGTTATTGCTCCGCATCTTGAATACATGGTGATGAGGGCATTGTGTATTGGCAAATCTGGAATAACTTTTTTAGTGACTAGTTGATGAATCTGCATTCCCAGGTGCAGGTCCAGAATTTGAGTAGACACACTGAGAACTGAAGATAAGGTGTGCCGGTCAGGTTTCTCTACTTCAACTTGCATCTGGCTGAAGAGCTCAATTGCTCCTTTATAGTCCTCGTTTCTCTCACATCCTGCTATCATTGAATTCCATGAGACCAAATTCTTTTGAGGCATCCTCTCAAAAAAATCACGAGCAAGCTCTAAATTACCCATCTGAGCATACCCCGATATCATTGTGTTCCACGAATGAGTATCAGGACTCGGCATTTCACCGAAGAGATTAGAGGCCTCTTCCATATTTGACAAATGAACATACCCACTAATCATAGTATTCCATGAAAAACTGTCTCGTTCCACCATTTGATCAAAGATTTCCCTTGCAGAAACAATATCTCCCGCCTTCACATAACACATAATCATCGAATTCCACGACACAACATTCCTCCTAAAGTTTTCATTTCCTTCTTCTCCTTGCTCACTACAAACTGGTATTCGATCAAAAAGCCTTCGAGCTTCATCTACTCTTCCTCTCTGACCATACCCGGCAATCAAAGTATTATAAGCATGCACTAAATCTTCTCTACCGTCACACCTATTCCCAAATTTAACCAGAATTTTTCCCGCTTCATCCAACTCACCATTCTTAATAAGACCAGCCACAAGTGCGCTTAAAGAAGCAGAGTCCCGTTCAGGCATTTTCTCAAAAAACTCCATAGCACGAGCCACGTCACCATTCTGCAAAAACCCCGAAATCATAGCGTTCCACGATACAACATTCCTCTCACTCTCAGGCATTTCATTAAAAACCCTCAACGCCGCCTCCGTTATACCATTCTTCGCATACCCACTAATCATTGTATTCCACGAAACACTATCTCTTTTAGGCATTTTATCAAACAACAATCTAGCCTCCTCCAAAAACCCACTTCCACGACACGAAATATACCCCGAAATCATTAAATTCCACGAAACGACGTCTCTTCGAGGCATTATATCGAACAGTTGTCTTGCTTTAGCCATTTCTCTGAATTTTACATACCCATTGATCATCGCATTCTACGTTACAGTGTTTCTTTGTACTGTTTTATCAAACACGGCTCTTGCTTCACTCAGACAGTTCGTTCTTATCAAATGGGAGATCTTTTTGTTAGGCGAGTAAACGTCTGGCTTCGACTTCGTCTCGGAGGCAAAGTTGCGAGACAGTGAAGTTACTTTCCGGGCAATGCATGATCCCAGTAAATAACGAGAAAGATAGCTTCGAGCTTGAGCTCTTCTTTTGGTGGCCAAAACGGTCGCGTTTAGCCTCTGCATGGTTTCAGTGGAACCCCAAGCTAGCTGCTGAGCTTACCGCGTTGTTAGATAAACGGTGACACCTTGAACAGACCGAGACGTGCAAGTCTGAAACGGTTTCCAACATATTGGAGTTTCGAGAGCGGAAGCTGGTTGTTTTTTATGGGAATTTGATTGGTTCTTTGAAACGGGGGTTTGATGGGGCTGTTTATTAGGTTAAACACATTAAAAATGAGATTTTAATACCAAAAAAAATTATTTATTCGTGTTACCATAATTTTATCTACATATTTTAAATAAATAAAAACAGGATTAACATAAATACTGTGGGCCTATTTTCCTTCCATCTGATCTGAGATTGTGAGTGCGATGTAAGATAAAATAAGTGATGGGTAGTCTCCACGTCCGCATTCCGCCGCCGTGGAACCACAACGTCCGGCGGCTCCACAACCAAGAGCCACAACAACCCTTGTGCCATTTCCCATCTGCAAGTTTAAGCAAGCAAGGCCAGCGGTTCCTCAGGTCTCTGGTAGTCACACGAGACTCCAAAACGGCCAACCGTTTGATAAGTAAATTTGTTGCATTGTCTCCTCAGTTTATAGCTCTCAACGCCCTCTGTCACCTCCTCTCTCCTCACTCCACGCACCCCCACCACCTCTCCTCTCTCGCTTTACCAGTAAGTCACAGTTCCCTTTCTCAGCTTCATGTTAAAAGGATGAACTTTTATATTGTTACACCATCAAAATTGCCTTTTTTTTTTTTTTTTCTTTCCTGTAGTTGTACTTGAGAATAACTGAGCGTCATGGTTTAAGTGGAATCCGAAGCTAGTTGCTGAGCTCATGGCGATGTTAGATAAACAGGGAAGCATGAAGAGACTGAGCTTTAATGTCTGAAACGGTTGGAAAATTGGAGTTTCGAAGCGGGAACTGTGTGTTTTTATGGGAATTTGATTGATTCTTACTGTAAATGATTTGAAAGGTGAGTTTCATGAGATTTGTGGTCGTTTGGGTGGGCTTATAAGTGATTCTTCTTCTGTTTATGTAAACGCCATGGTTATAAGTCGATGGTTGGTGTTTATGTGAGATGGGTCAGCCCCATGAAGCTGAATCGGGTTGACGAGATGAGAGTTGTAGGACCAAGCCAACTGGGTTTGAGTTTAGGTTTCTTGTTTATGGGTAGGGGAGATTAGGTTGTTTGAAGAAATGGAAGATGTGTTAAGAAAATGGAGAGTGAAGGGTTTGAGGTTGATACAGTTTGTCGAATATGGTTCTCTCTTCTTATGGGCTTGCAATGAGCTTTCAGAATGGTTTTATGGCTACAGAAGATGAAGGATTAGGCATTCCCTTCTCAATAGGACTTACAATCGTGTTGAATTCATGTTCTACAATCTGTCAATGCTGCAAGACTTGAATGATTTTCCGGTTTCGATAACAGAGTTAACAGGGAGTTTGAATGGGGATGAGGTTCTGTTGGTTGAAGAGTTGTTGATCATGGTGTTTTGAATGAGGCGATGGAATGGAATTCCATGGAAGTAAAGCTGGATTTGCATGGTATGCACTTGGGTTCAGCCTACTTGATAATGTTGCAGTGGATGGAGGAGATGAGATTCAGGTTTAGTGATGGAAATTATGCGATTCCAGCAGAGGTTACTGTGGTTTGTGGATTAGGAAAACATAGCAGTGTTAGAGGGGAATCCCCAGTGAAAGCTATGGTTAAAAAGATGGTGATTCGAACAAATTGTCCACTGAGAATTGATAGGAATAATATTGGTTGTTTTGTTGGCAAAGGGCATGTTGTTAATAACTGGTTATGTTGATCAAGAAATGATATTGCTGTTAAGAATTTGGTCTCATAAAGACTTTCATTTATATATTTGATAATGCTTTACACGTAGGTAAAGAACTCGTTTTCTTTACATTTCTAGGGTTCCAGCTCTATCAAAAATTTGTACACCAGAAACAACAAGAGTTGAAGAATGAACAATGAGCCAGAATTGAGAATACCGTACCTAACAAATCTCAGCAGCTCTCAAAACCATGGCATCCACCATATATACATCTTGCCAAGATTTCTGTGCGAGACTGCTTCAGCAATTAAGTGACGAGCCTGACCTTCTACACCTAAAGGTAAAGATGGTGCTGCCCCAACCCCAACCTCGACCCCTTGCAACCTTGCCTGAATATTACTGATGGCTCGCTGCAAATATTGAGAGTATATGCTTAAATGATCAGTTCCAATACGGTGACAAATGCATCAAATTTGCTGATGGTACAATCTTTAAACATTAGAATCGTAAAGCAGTACTTGTTACTAGAACAAAGGAGAACAGCGAATACACATACCTGTGCATGTGGGTTCTGAACTTCTACCCCACTGAATTTGTGGGATTTAGTCCACTCAACGAGAGGATCATGAATGAACGTTTCAAGAACACTCATCAAAGTCTCCCTGTGAGTTCTCAGCACTTGAAGTGTGATTTCACAAGCCTTCAGGAAGATACCCTCATAACCAGTGATCCCCAAGCCGTCAATCATGTTCTATATATATTCCATCAGATAGTGTCAGTTTTTTCAGTAGGCAACTGAAATAATTAGGATACAGCCAGAGAAACAAAAACAATACTATGAATAGGACATCGAGTATTAGTATGAGTTAACTAATAAAATGAAGTCCAGAAAAACAGTGATTAGAAATAAATATATAAGTACACCTTTATCTTTGCTACATGATTAGTTTACTTCACCAAAAAGTTACTAATAATACATTTATCACAAAGGATTATATATATCCTGCACATAATTTCAAACCTTTGGCAAAATGCGAGATATTCCTAAGTGAATACTCAGATCATATTTCATAGATCTTGTTCTCACAGAAAAGTGGAAAAACTCGAGGATTTCTAAAATTTTAAAGAATAGTGATTAAAACCATAGTATCTATGGATATATGTTCTATTTATACCTGGGTCAACCTAAAAGGCACCAGCTCAGGCTTCTCCAACTGCAAACCTTTATCAAACAGGCAACTGAAATCAACATGAACACAGTCACCAGTGGTAGAGTC